>NC_080547.1:29527382-29747382 GCF_028640845.1 Ahaetulla prasina | reverse complement strand
AATAATAATAATAATAATAATAATAATAATGATGATGATGATGATGATGATAATGATAATGATAATAATAATAATAATAATAATAATAATAATAATAATAATAATAATAATAATAATAATAATAATAATAATAATAATAATATTCAGCCGTGCTTCGCTTTGATGGCAGCCTGACGTAAAATGGGGGGCAGGGGGATACATACACGGTTAGGGAAAAATAACAAAACAATGTTTTGGGCTCAATTGCAGTCTTAAATTGAGGACTACCGGTACTTGCAATTTGAACCTTATTGGACACTTCATTCCTGGAGGGTTTTTAAAGAACAGACTGGACAATCCTTTGTCTGAAACAGTATAGGATCTCTTGCTTGAGGAGTGGGGACTGGACTAGAAGATCACTGTTAGTTTGGGATATGTTCAGAGCCCACACATCTGATGACATAAAAAAATTGGCAAAGTCATCTCAAGTCACTTTGGCCGTTATTCCAGGTGGGCTTACATCTGTATTGCAGCCCCTAGATGTCAGTTTAAATAAACCTTTCAAGGACCATGTGCGAAGGATGTGGCATGAATGGATGACATCTGGTCAAGCTCGTCTGACAAAAGTTGGAAATCTGAGAAAGCCAGACATAGAACTAATAGCACAGTGGGTTCGTGATGCATGGGAAGATATTCCAGAGGACATGGTGCAACGTGCCTTCAAGAAATGTGGCATTAGTAATGCTATGGATGGCAGTGAAGACAGCGCATTGTATGAGAGTGACAGCAGTGATGATGGCGACTGTGAACTCAGTGATGACGACAACGATATGCGGATAACATCACAGAAGCTGAAGTAGCTGAAGCTCTGTTTGGACAAACAGATGATGAGGAGGAGAACTCCAGTTTTGAGGGATTTTAGCTCTCGTTAGCTTGGTTGCTGTTACTTTTAAAGATACTGTATTTTGATACCATATTCTTTTGGGGACCCCTTTTGCACTTTTATTGTTTTTCGTTCAAATAAATATTCATGTTATTTTACTTGGCTCTATCTTTATTTTTTACATTGACCAGTAGCTGCCTCATTTCCCACCCTCGGCTTATATTCGAGTCAATAGTTTTTCCCAGTTTTTGTGGTAAAATTAGGTACCTCGGCTTATATTCGGATCGGCTTATACTCGAGTATATACGGTGTGTATATATATATATATATATATATATATATATATATATATATATATATATATATATATATATATATATATACACAAACACACACACACACACACACACACATATACATACATATATGTATGTATATGTCTCCATTACTTAATAGGATACTGGTTGACTGCAGCTTCTGATCCAAAACAAATCCTAAGGGAGTTTAGGATTCCTCATGATGTTCTCTTGGGTTCAGTTGAGGCATTAAAAATCAGAGTGAATGCAAACAATTGAAGATATGAATGGACAAAGGGCAGGGTGACATTTATAGAACATGTCATCAGAGTTGGAAGGGACCTTGGAGGTCTTCTAGGTCAAGCAGGAGATCTTGTACCATTTCAGACAAATGACAGCCCAGTCTATTCTTAAAAGCCTCCAATGATGGAACACCCACAACTTTTGAAGGGAAACTGTTTCACTGGTTGATTGTATTTACTGTCAGGAAATTTCTAGGTTGCTTCTGTCTTGGTTGGTTTCCATCCATTGCTTCTTGCCTTGCCTTCTGGTGCTTTGGAAAATAAGTTGACCCCCCTTTTCTTTGTGGCAGTCCCTCAAATATTTGAACACTGTTAACATGTCACCCATAGCCCTTCTTTTTACTAGCATACATTTTAGCCTCCAACCCTCTAATCATTTTTGTTGCTCTTCTCTGCACTCTTTCCAGAGTCTCAACATATTTTTTATATTGTGGTGACCAAAACTGGATGCAGTATTCCAAGTGTGGTCTTACCAGGGCCTTATAAATTGGTACTAACACTTCACGTCATCTTGATTCTACCCCTCTGATAATACAGCCTAGGATTGCATTAGCTTTCCTAGTGGCTGCAGCATACTGCTGACTCTTATTTAAGGAATTGTCCACTAGGACTCCAAAATCCCTCTCAAAGTTGAGTCAATCACCTATTTTATAGCTGGAAAACAATGTGCTCTGAACAGGACCTAATGATGAATGGTGATATTTTATAACTACGTAAATGCCTCATCCATGAGAATTGCACCCACATTTTTTTCTTCTTAAAAAAATCAGAAATGATTTCTTTTTCGTACATGACATGGGAATGGTAAAAAGAAATGCAGAATACTTATGTTGCATGACACCAGCAATTGTCTGTCAATACATTAAATCTACTGAAATGAAAATTAAATTACCAGGATCTGGGATTGGTTTTTTCACACTTTTTCTTTTGCAATGACATTTCACAATGAGCTCAGGATTGGGGATCCCACTGTGGCATTGTGTACAATAATAATAAGCTCTGGATAATAAAAGTGGAACAAAAAAATTGGATTAGACAGAAAAGCTGAGAAAACAGACAAGATAGTTTTATTTCATTTCTTTGTATTCAGTGGTAATAAACTACTTTTCAATACCCTCCCCAACCCCAGTTGAATGGATATAATTAAAAAAGATTACCTTTTCAGTTCCTGGGCAGAGGCAGCAATGAAAAAGCCCAATGTGTTGTAATGGAGTTTAATTGCAGAAGGTGGGTTGATCAGGATGCTATTGTCAAATAGTATATTAATGATATATGTCAGCATAGCCATTATTCCACTTAACTTACCATCTGCAAAATACATCTAACTCATGTAAGAAGAAAGTAAAGTTGGAGCTTAACAGGGAAGGCAAAATATGAAGTACATGACTTGCACAATTTTTTCAATGCTTTAATAAAAGGTCTCCCCTGGAACACATGATCAGGAGACTGAGGCAGAGAATTAGTCAATGAATCATATGCATACTTATTTAGCCATCTCTCCTCTTCCTCCTTGAATTTTGAAGCTCAGGATTGAAATGAGGGGTCCTTGGTGATTCCTAAGCATGATTGTTTTCTTGCAGATGTTTGATTATCCAAACTAGGTAACATCATCAGTGCTAGTCATCATCATTAGCATTGATTGTGCTACCAAACTCAGAGAGCACCAAGGACCCCTGTGAATTAATTTTAGTCTAAGCTCTGATTGGAATGATAAGAAAGCAGATGTGCAAAAGAGAAGGACTGGATTGTTAACTTTGTTTTTACTTTTCAATTTTATTTATTTTTCGCTTAGTCTCTTATTTATCCACTTGTGAACTCTTTGAAGTACTTTGGTTTCTGAAGTGGTGGATAAGTAATGGATATTTTTCCACTGCATTCTCTTCCTTCTTTTTTTACCTTTTATCAGTGACTAAAGAAGTGGATAACTTGGGGTGCTTTTCTTTCCCTCCTTTTTTTGCATTCCCTCCTTTTTTTGCACTCTTCTTTTTCTCTCTCTTTTGCTACTGTATTGGAAAAGAAGTGGACTGTTTAAGGCAAGAAGAGCCTGAAGAAATTTTTTGTTTGTCTTGATCTTTTATTTTCACTTTTTCTCTTGGTCTTTAAGTTTTTTCTTACTTATTTTTTTAAATTTTTTTGGCTTTTTTTCTCCCCCCCCCCTCTTTTTATTGCTGGATTGGTAATATTCCTCACATATTTGGTGTGTGTGTGTGTGTGTGTGTGTGTGTGTGTGTGACTGATTTGCTTTTTACTTTTGGCAAGTAAATTAAGAGCATCCAAACAGAACTTTTTTGAAAATGCGAATAAACCAGGAAGATGATTAGCGTATAAAATAAAAAAAGAGAAGGAGAACAAAGTAATAAAGCATCTACAAGATGAAAAGAGAAAAGTACATTATAGAAGTGAAGAAAAGAAGAAAATAATTCAAGATTATTATGAAAAGCTTTACTATCAAGATAAAATATCTGAGAAGATAACAAGTTTTTTAGAAAAACCAGATTTATCTAAAATATCTGAACAATATAAGGGGATGCTAGAAGAAAGAATAACAATGATGGAGCTAGCAGAAGTGATTAAAAAAAAAAAGGGAAAACACCAGGTCTGGATGGACTACCAGTGGAATTATATAAGGTGCTACAAGAGGCGCTAAGCAATGCAATGCTGGAATTATTTAATGAACTTTTAATGAAAGCAAAAATGCCAGACTTGTGAATGGAGGCCTATATAATACTTATACCTAAAGAAGATGCAGATTCGCAATTAATAAAAAATTACAGACCGATTTCACTATTAAATATAGATTACAAGATTTTTGCTTCAATAATGGGGAATAGACTAAAGAGATTATTAAATGAATTTATTCATATGGACTAAAATGGTTTTCTATCTAAAAGACAAATTGGAAATAATATGAGGATAATTTGGAATACCTTGGAATATTATGAGATATACTCAGAAAAACAAATGGTGATGATATTTCTAGATGCTCAGAAAACTTTTGATAATGTGAACTGGCAGTTTATGATAAAGCAGTTGCAGATAATGGACTTTGGGGAGAGATTTATAAACACTATAAAACAATTTACAGCAAACAATCAGCTAAGATAATGATGAATGGAGGGATGATAGAAAAAGTTACTATAACAAAAGGAACAAGACAAGGATGTCTTTTATCCCCATTGTTATTTGTGTTGACTTTAGAAGTGTTAAATAGAAATATAAGATGGAATGAAGAAATAAAAGGGAAAAAAAATTGGATATTCAATTGAGCTAGATAGATGGCAACAGTTACGGGAAAGGAACTATAAATTAACAATGTCCATTGCATATAAAGAGAATCAATATAAAATGTTTTATAAATGGTATATGCCTCCAGGAAAATTGGCAAAAATGTTTAAAATAAATCAGCTAAATGTTGGAAATGCCATCAGACCCCAGGATCCTATTATCATATGTGCTGGACATGCTCAGAAGCTAGAAACTATTGGAGTAAAATTAAAACATAGTTAGAAGAAATGATTCAACAACATATTGATTTAAAACCTGAGCTGTTCCTACTGGGTATCCTTCCAGAGAAAATTATTAAAGAAAATATATATTTGATTATACATGTAATAACTGCAGCGAGGATAGTATTTGTGCAAAGATGGAAAGAAAAGAAAATCCCTTTGGAAGGGGAAGTAATTAAAAAAATTCTAGATTGTGCAGAAATGAATAGATTAACTTTGATAATTAAAGAAAGAGAGGATACGGAATATTTTAAGATATGGGAACAATTTTATCATTGGCTAGAAAACAGGTATAGATAACTATATTAATAATTAAATAAGAGAATGGTATAATAAGAGTATTGTATTGTGGGAGTGATGTTGTAACAGAGGAATGGAAAATATTAAGAAAAAAATGAGATAGGAGGAGTAATAATAATAATAAGTCACTGAAGAAACATCGAGATGACTCACAGAATGACTGGTGTATTATGCGTTTGTTTGTGTATAATATAAAATTAAAAATTAAAAAAAAAACAGAAAGTAGAGCACAAGCTATTTCTTGGTAAGCTAGAAAAATGTGGGATAGATAGCATCACCACCAGATGGATTTGTAACTGGCTAACAAACCGTACTCAACAAGTAGTCCTTAATGGGTCTACTTGTAGGCCCAATACTTTTCAATATCTTCATGAATGATTTAGATAAAGGAATAGAAGGGGAACTTTTTATTTTATTTATTTATTTTCGTCAAGCATGTATTTTATGACACATACAAGTGTAAACATAATTATAAATACATGTAAAGGGTATGAATAAAAAAATATTAGGACAGAGACAGTAGGCATGCTGGTGCGCTTATGCGCGCTCCTTACTTAGCAAATTTGCAAATGATACTAAGCTGGCAGGAATAGTTAACACCCTAGATGATAGGCTCAAGATCCAGATGGGCCCTATCTAACAAAATGAAATTCAATATAGAAGAAAAGTAAAGTCTTACACTTAGGCAAGAAAAACCAAAAGTACACATATAGACTGGGTGAAACCAGGCTTAATAGCAGTAACTGTGAGAGGGATCTTGGAGTCTTAGTGGACAACCAGTTAAATTTGAGCCAGCAGTGTGCGGCAGCAGCCAAAAAAGCCAATGCAATCCTAAATTGCATTAACAGAGATACAATCAAGATCAAGTGAGGTACTAATACGACTCTATAAAGTCTTAGTAAGACCACACCTAGAATACTGCATCCAGTTTTGTTCACCACACTATAAAAAAGGTGTTGAGACTCTAGAAAAAGTGAAGAGAAGAGCAACCAAGACGATTAGGGGACTGGAGACTAACATATGAGGAACAGTTACAGGAACTGGGCATGGCTAGTCTAGTGAAGAGAAGGATTGGGGGAGAAGAAGAGATTGGACTGCCATTTCTCAGAAATGATGTAGAGTCTTTTGCTTGGGATGACCTACAAGGTCCCTTCCAACTCTGTTAATATGTCTGTTAAAATTTCTATAAAATGATGTATCATTGGTATTTAACACCAGATAAGTTATCTAAGATTTATAAAGGTATGTCAAATGAATGTTGGAAGTGCAAAATGAAAGAAGGGACTTTTTATCATCTATGGTGAACATGTGATAAAGCAACAAAAATTTGCAATATGACTTTCTTTAATATCCTCTCTCAGTTTCCGTACCTGAAGTGAAGATATTTCCAATAATTTAGAATTTTTTACAGGAGCTTATGGAGGCTCATCTTTCAGAAATAGATCAAAAATTTAATGAAATGGAGAAAGAAATACTGGATTTTAAAGATTTGGTGGAAGAGCAGAGTAAGGAGATGAAAAAATTAAAGGAATCAATTACTCCATTATTGTTATCTAATACACAGACAGAAGAAAGACTGAATGAATTTAACCAAATTAATTTAGATTTGCAAAGGAAAATAGATGAAGTTCAAATTAATTTGAATTTAGAAAATAAAATAGATGATATTCAGGTTAAGGCTGATAAGGCAGAGGAAGAAAGGGTTATATTACAATATAAATTAATGGAATATGCTATAAGGGTAAGGGGTTTAAGAGAATCTAAAGAGGAAAATTTGAAAGAGATTTTTATTCAGGCCTTTGCCCAGATAGAGGGAATGGAACCAGAAGATTTTGAAGTTAATATTGAAAAAATTTATCGTGTTAATTCCTGGTGGGCAAGGCAGAAGTGTTTACCGAGAGATGTGGTTATTTATTTTACAAATAAGAGGATTAGGTATGGAATTTTGCAAGCATTTTATAAAAATAAATTTCAAATATTAGGACAAGATATAATAATGATGAAGGAAATTCCTCCTAAAATGTTAAGAAAGAGAAAAGAATTTGCCTTTCTGGTGGATGAGCTTAAGAAACATCAGATATATTTTAGATGGGAGGTTCCAGCAGGTTTAACACTGAATTATAAAGGAAGAAAGTATTTTCTCAATACAATTTGTAAAGCACGAGATTTTTATACTAATGTATTAAAGATTGGGAATTCTTTGTTAACAGATGTTAAGTTGAATGGTGAATAGATGGTGAAAATGTGTAAGATAGAAGAAGGGGAGGGAGAATGTTTAATTTTATTATATATGATTATGGTTAATTTTTGTAAATGATTTATTGTGGATATAAATGTGTAATTTTAGGGGTACTATATGATATATTAAAGGTATAAAGGAATAGGAAGATGGAATATTGTTTAATTTTGGAGGATAGATAGTAAAATTTAGGAACTTGGATTAAATATTATATTTAAGAGATGGATGTAATGTTAATTAGAATGTAATTGTTATAATAGATATATTTTGGATGTTATAGGTGTAATTTTAACAATGTTATTTGACATAAGTAAGGTAAAGTGAAGATTTTAATTATTACAATTGACACTTTGGATATTTGTAATATTATTTGTTGTATATATAAATGTTAAAGATGTGAAAAGATGGACTATTGCTTACCCTGAAGGTTGGACAGAAAAATTAAAGAAACTAAGTTGGAAATATGAACTATTTTGAGAGACTGCTAAGGAAGAAAGACATTTTAGAAGAAACCTTGGTGAATATTGGAAGATGGAACGTTGTTTTGATATTGATTGATGAAGGTTGGATATTAAAACTACGTACTTTATTCAAGAATAAACACTAACTCAATCGGAAACTTTTGAGAATTCTAGGAGTGGAATGGTCTGATATATAATGGAGTGGAAGAAAAGTATCTTCTTTGTCTTTGGAAGGAGTGGAGGTTTTAAGGAATGACTATGGATTATGATTTGTGCTAGATTTTAATTTTGTTGTTAGTTTTATACCCTGTACTCGGTTCTCGGAAGTCCTGGGGGGTGGGGGGAGGAAGGGGAAGGGAGGGGGAGGGGGTAGAAAATGGATTGATAGTTAATGTACAAAGATGATTGAAGATGTATAATTAATGTAAGATCGGACCTGCCTGGTTACTACTTTAGAATGAAGGGAAAGAAGGAGTAGAAGAGAGAAGGAGGAAAGAGAAGAGGAGGAGGAGGAAAGGAAGGAAGGAAGAGGGGAAGAGGGAGAAGAAAGGAGTAGGGAGGAAAGAGGAGAGGATGTAGATAAGAGAGGGGGAGGATGGTTATGGAAAGTAGAAGAAGGTAAAGAAGGAGAGTAAAAGGAAAAGGAAGGGGGTGGTGACCGGGCAAACCCGATTAATTGTATATGAGGGTACATTAAATATGTTATTGGATATGTTATTGGATAAGAATGTCAAAATAAAACTTTTTAAGACCAAAAAAAAAAATTTGCAATATGATTCATATTTTAATACAGAAAACTTTGAAAGTGGAGATAAAGATGAAACCAGAATTTTTCTTTTTGGCTCTAATGGAAAAAGACCTGGAGAAAAAAATTTGGAATTATATGTTGACAGCAGCAAAACTATTGCATGCACAAAAATGGAAGGACACTTCGATTCCTAACATGGATGAATAGTTGAGGAATTTGATGGAGTTGGCTGAAATGGCAAATTGACTATTTTGATCAAAGAAAAGAATGTAAGTATTTTTATTTCCACATGGAGACTGTTTCTAAACTTTGCACTTGAAGTGGAAAAGAATGAAATTTTGATTTGGGGTTTTACCGATTAGATTGAGAGATCTTTATAGAAATTGCTCGTTCGTATTATTATGAAAAAACAAAAAGTTGTGATTTGATGTTAATGCCTTATTTTACTGCAACAGAGAGAATCAGAAGTCAATGATTCTTTTTTTTCCCTTAACTTCTCCCTTTTCCTCCCCATCATTTTCCTATTTACTTTCATATTTTGTATCTTATTTTATTTTATAATTCAATAAAAATGTTAAACATGAAGAACAAATTTAGATCCTAGATAATCTCCAAAGTATCTGAGTTACCTTTATAGCCCTTCAATAAAGCCTAATGTATTTTTTCTTCTGCAGCCATACATTGTCACATATTGTCCTACACCAAGCCCATATAGATACAGTATGATAGATTAGATTTTCATAAATTAGAACTAAAATTTTAGGGTTACCCCCTCTACTCAATGAAATACTTTTCATTCAGTTATATATTCCTACAGATAGCAAACAAACATGACTTAAGCAAAGTTGGAATATTATCAACAGATTTTAGGCAACGTAATATGACCACAAACACATTCAAAGAAAATAATGGGAGGAGTTATTAACCTGATACACAGAGAGGTTCAAGCATCACCTGTTTCCTTGTTTTCCAGATCGAAAATCAATAGCAAGAAGTATGAGATCCAGCTTCAGAAAGCAGAGTCTTAAACACAAAGAGATAAGTTCAAGGTTCGAAAAAGGATAAATAAATAAATAAAGAGGCAAGGTTGTGAATATTGTCCCATTATTAAAAAAATAAACAATCTTTAATTTGGATGAGTCTTGTTTTTTGGCTTTTTCAAGCATGATGGAAAACATCCAGGCAGAACTCTCTTTTGACCACATTTCAGGCAAGGCATGGAATTGCAGAAAGCAGGACCTTGGATGGAATTGCAGAATTCTATGGAATTAGAGAAAGCAGGATTTTGGATAGTTCTATGTGTGTCCTATTGGCTAAGTTTCTCTTCTTTAGAATCAATACCTATCTCTGCAATAGTCTGAAACCTTATATAGTAGCCAGCTAAAATCTGTATGGTGATCAGCTACATCCTCTCTGGAGGAACTTTACAGAATTTGAATTGCATTGTTTTACTGCCATGATGATACAAGATGAGTCTGAAGCAGAATCTTTAAGCACAATGGAGACCTTGTGTCTTCTAGCTTAGAAGGTTCCTGAAAGCATAACCAACTGATTTTCCTTTCCTCTGTCTTATAGTAAAGTCCAAACATTGGCAGTCATAAGCCTTAAATCTTATGAGAAATATCCCTTTAACATGCCAATGAATTTTCAGATCTCAGGAACTTGGTATACTGAGATCAAAGTAAACAGGTTTTCTGGGAATCCAAAATATGCAATCCAGAATCTCAAATGAATAAATTGTGGGATTTCCATATTCAAATTTAATCCCTAGATGCAGCAATAACTCTATTCTGTCCCTATGTTGATTGGGATGGTGGAAAAAACTTGTCAAGAATTATTCTATTTGAGTAGCAACTTGTTCAGTAGGTGGAAATCTGAAAATGTGTATGTGGCAAAGAAAATGGAATTTAAAGTAGAAAATTAAGAAAGTAGATTAAGGGATCAGGGGTAGTGGGGAATCTTACCGACAAACATCTTTGAAGGACATGCCAACAAAATCATTGGAAAGAAGCTGAGTCATCACTTTATAGTTTTGGCCTTCTATTTCATGCTGGTGCTTAATCCAAATATCCATATGCTATTAAAAAAAACATTTATTAACTGGATCCCCTGTGGCTGAGTTATTATCTAAATTGGACACAAACCACTCTAACAATAATTCATCCTATTAGTCCTTCAAATTAAAAATATCAAGTACCTAATAATCAGGATGTCGCAACAAAGCTCTATTGCTTCAATGAAGATTAAACAAAAACAGACATTTCAGTCATACATGCAACTAACAAGCAGAATGATTAGTTTTGGTAAAAGTAGGCAGCAATAAATTGTCTTGTGTCCTATAGGCCTGACTTTTTCATAAATATGGAAATAAAGATAAATTAACTGAATTCTAATAGTGTGAGGGTGAAGGTTCATTCTCCAAGCTTGTGAGTTGGTTTCTGAACATTCAGAAATTCAGGTGCATTGGAAAACAGCCTGACCCCCTCCTCTTTGTGGCAGCCCCTCAAGTACTGGAAGATGGCTAATGTCTCCCCTGGTCCTTCTCTTCACTAGACTAGCCATGCTCAGTTCATGTAACCGTTCTTCATATGTTTTAGTTTCCAGTCCCCTAATCATCCTGGTTGCTCTCCTCTGCACATTTTTTACAGTCTCAACATCTTTTTTATAGTGTGGTGATCAAATGCAGTACTCTAGGTGTGGTCTTACTAGGGCTTTATATAATGTGTCAGAGTTTAGTCAACGTAACTAGTATTATGAGGAGCAAAACACAGCACACAGAGCCTTTTAGATAAATAACAGTGGTTAACAATGGTTTTACCTACAGCTAAACAGACTTATATGTGGTTAAATACCTTATCATACAGCTATTGATACATGGAGAGCAATAAGAAACACTATGAGAGAATATGAGTATAATGGATGAGGAGAGGGAAATGGCCCCTAATAGCTTCCCTTATATAGGCAGCTTCTTACCCAGTTTATTAAAGAGGCAGTAACTCTGCTGCCTCATTCCATTGCATCAGCTTCTGGTTGCCTTCCCTTACAACTTCTCATCAGCTTACAGCTATTAACTCTTCATACCGACAGAGTGGTATTAGTACCTTACTTGATCTTGATTGTATCCTTCTGTTAATGCAATTTAGGATTGTGTTGGCTTTTTTAGCTGCCCCTGCACACTGCTGGCTCATATTTAGCTGATTGTCCACTAAGACTCCAAGATCCCTCTCACAGTCATGGCTATTAAGCAGGGGTGAAATCTAAACATTTTCCCTACCAGTTCTGTGGGTGTGCCTTAATTGGTGGGTGTGGCTTGGTGATCAGGTGACCGGGTGGGCATGGCCAATAACAATAAATAATAAAAATAATAAACAAAGTACACAAAACAATAAGAGGTACCAAAAACCAACTTTCATACTATACACACACACAACACAACACAACACAACACAACTGACTTACACACACACAAAATGCCACATAAAGCTTTGTGAAATTTTGTGTGTTTGTATAGTTAGAGTGAAACACTACAGAAACACACCAAATCTCAGAAAGCTGCACAAATATTTTGTTTTATTATTTTATTTTATTTATATTTTTAGATAAAAGCAGCTAAATTTAAAAGTTCCTTAACTTTAAATTGCTATGTCTAAAAAAAATACTTAAAACTCCTTAAAAAAATCCCAATTAACTATTTTTTTAAAGCTCCCCCTCCCCGTTACTTATCCAATTGAAGGGACAAGGCAGGCAGATTGAGTTGCTCACCATGAGATGGATTGCAGGCAGGAAGACTGAGTTGCTAGCTGATGCAATTGATTGCAGCAACCGAAGCAAGGAAGGAAAAGCAAGCAAGCCCAAAAGAAGCAGCAAGCTGCCAAGTAGGCAAGTGGGGACCGGGTGATTGGGTGGGCATGGGCAGGGAGGGGGGGCATGGATTTTTGCTACCGGTTCTCCGAACTACCCGCCCCCATCTCTACTTGATCGTCTGATCCAGTCCGAACCAGGAGCATTTCACCCCAGCTATTAAGCCTGGTTTCCCCCAGTTTATATGTGTGCTTTTGGTTTTCCTTACCTAAGTGTAAGACTTTACTTGTCTCTACATTGAATTTCATTTTGTTAGATAGGGCCCAGTGTTCAAGTCTGTCAAGATCCATCTGGATCTTAAGCCTATTTTCTAGGGTATTAGCTATTCCTGCAAGCTTGGTGAGTTCCCCTTCCATTCCCTCATCTAAGTTATTTATGAAGATATCGAAGAGTACTGGGCCCAAGACGGAACCTTGTGGTACTCCAATGCTTACTTATCTCCATGTAGACTTGGACCGTTAAAGACTACTCATTGAGCAAGATGTTCCAGAGTACAAGAGCAACAGTAGGCCCTCCTCCTGTACCCTGCCATCTGGAACAATCAGTCTGACATGCTTCCTCTGCTGGGACAAGTGGTATGGGCCAATCCCAGTACAGATGAAAAAACTACTTGTGCACCTAAGTCCTTGACTTTCTTGCCTAGCTGCTCATAATCCTTTAATATTGTTTTCAAGTCCTTTTTTCTGTCATTCATCCCTACATGTAGTAGTAGAAAGGGGTAATAGTCTGTTGGTTTTATTATTTTAGTTAGGTTCTCAGCCACATCTTTGATTTTAGCTGGATTGACTGTCTGGTATACAGACTGCAGGTTCTGTTCCCTTGAGAATTCAATCTTCAACATAGTGACTAAATTAGTAGACTAGTGAAATACTGTAGACATAATATACTTAGACTTCAGCAAGGCATTTGACAAAGTAGACCACAACCTATTTCTTTGTAAACTAGAAAAAAGTGGGATAGATAGTTTCACCACCAGATGAATTTGCAACTGGTTGACAAACTTGCTCCCCAATATGAGGTTGGGTCCAGCGCTCCCATCCTTTCATCAGGGCCTAAAGACCTAGCTCTGTGAATTGGCCTGGGGCCCCAATAGTGGAGCAGCACACTGGTGGTTGATTGAGTAACAACAGATCCCACCTCCCTCCACTCTACCCCTGTCCTCATCTTGTGTCCTTGGTTTTAATGTCTGATTTTAACTTTTTATGTTTTACATAATGTTACATACATGTATATGTAACCGTAAGCTTCCCAGATATACCCTATAGTAAGATGGGTGGCCAATAAATCAATACAATCAATAAGTATTCATTGGCAATGGGGTCAAGATAGATTAAAGAGAAGTACCTTGATATCTTCTCTAATGAACAAGCTGGTCAACAGTGTGGACAAACCTGGCACCACACAACTCTGAGCTATTAATCCAAGCTTAAGTTCAGCAAAGCAGATTATACTATCGCCTTTTCTCCAGTCCCATCCAGGCAGTTTTGGCAAGTAAACCTAATTTAGAGAAAATAGAAAGCAACATATTAAAAAAAAAAACCAGCAGAATCAACAAAAAAATTGAAAAAATTGAAAAAAAAAACGAAAACCCCCGACAAGACCTGTGTTTAACACACAGAATCATCTATTGCAATGTCCTTCCTGTTAAAGACTACTTTTTTTATTTCTTTTTGTCACAACAGTATACACAACCATTGTCATAAATAAAACAACATATCATGAAGAAAATATATATATATATAAGTAAAAAAAATATGCATCAACTATATTAATTTAATATAATGAAGGGAACAATAAGACAGGAACGGTAGGCACTACTGTGCTCTTATGCACGCCCCTTACTTCAACTTCAATTGCAATAATACAAGAGCAAACAATAGATTCAAACTTAATGTTAACTGCTTCAATCTTGATTGCAGAAAATATGTAACAGAGTTGTTAACGCTTGGAACGCACTACCTGACTCTGTGGTCTCTGCTCATAATCCCAAAAGCTTCAACCAAAAACTATCTACTATTGACCTCACCCCATTCCTAAGAGGACTGTAAAGGGCGTGCATAAGAGCACAAAAGTGCCTAGCGTTCCTGTCCTGTTGTTCCCTTTCATTATATCAAATAATATAGTTGTTGCATACTTTTGCTTATACATATGTATATATGATGTGTTGTAGTTTTATGTTAATGTTTGCATATACTGTTGTGACCAAAAAAAAAAAAAGAATCATACATTTGGAATGTCACCAGCAGGGAACAATCCATCATCCAAGAGTGTCATTCTTGGGAAGACTAAGGTATTATGATTATATATAGTTCAAATTCATTTACTCTCTTTAATAAATTATATATAATAATATTATATTATATTTATGAAACAGTCTGCCAAGGTTCTGAAACAACAAAGAAAAGAGAAGGAAAAAAACCAACCTTGTTAGAAGACTGGATGATTTGTATTATAACTCTGGTGTTTGGAAAATGATTCTTGAGATACAGTACCCTGCATGAAAAACAAAGCTGTTGTTAGTGTATATTGTGGATAGAGGTGTGCCGGAATAGTAACAGTAAATAATATTAGCGAAACTAAATGAAGAGTGGGAATAAATTTGCCACCAGTTTAACTGAAGAAAAGCAGCATCAAAAATTTCACATTGGATTAGCTATGGACAGGCATAGCTGTTTCACAGACAACTGAGCTGTCTCTAAGTTGTGCCACTTAAAATTGCAAGGCTCAGGTCAGGAAATGCTTCTCCATATTTACTGATTAGCAGTGTAAAATCTTGCCTCTCCAATCTTCCCAAGAAAGCAGGACTCTTGAAACTGCAGTTGTTCCAAAAGGAGCTTTTATTGAAAGGTTTGTGATAACAAGATATCTAGGCAAGAACTGAAGCTTCTCGCTTAAAACTAGCTATTTAAAGCAATGCTAACCAAACCCCTCCCATACTACATCATTGCAAAGAAACAGAAACTTCATATAGAGATTAGCGCAGTAACGCAGTAAACAGAAACTTTATATACAGATCACTCCATTCCTCCCCCTTCCTCCAACCAAAATGCCAGTGTCCCTATAGAAATATCTGACAAGCAGAGGGGGAAAAGTTAGAAAACCAGCATGTTGATGAATGAAAGTATTAGTAATGCAGTTTGTTCTGGATTCCAAGAGAAAAAAATGATTTCTAACAATATATAATCATTACAATATTTTTTACTTCCTTTTTCAACTACTCAGACATATCTCTTCATGGTTTGTATGCACTCGCCCTCATATTTTCTGTCATGCATATACTTTTATACAAATGCAACAAAGTTCTTTAAATTATTGTTAAAAGGCTAACTATGATTGCTATTTTTGCATCTGTCTTTCCTATTTCTCCCAACAAGGCATTCCAAAAAGATGATCCAAGTATATATAAAAGTTATAGTTGGGCAGCATTTGCAGAACCATTAAGAACATGACAAGACTGATGAAATTGTCTAGAAACAGGCAAAACCTCCTTGTCAATTTCGATATTTCAAAAATTGGTAAGAGGGTATTGGAGGTTTCTCTAATTAAATAAAGAAATACAGCTGTTTAGATCCTACCTTACCTCATAATGTTGGAAATATCCTCTGTATAAGGATCAGTAGAACATATATCAGCTAAAATGAGGCATGCTTCAGCTTTACCCATCTGTTTTTTTAAAGAGAGAAAGGACAGGGGAGAAAATATTGAAATATTATGCCTATGTAATAAATAGACTTATTAATTGTACTATCTGTAATTATATTACATGCCTGAAGATATGGTTGTGCTGGTTGACCTGAGGACCAAATTTAGGTGGGGGTGGGGGGTGTTCCAATCTGGAAGTGGCTGCTAGATTGATGTCAGATTCCACCTCCCCCCACTTGCTGCCTGTTCTCCATCCATCTTTTTTGTTATCATACTGATATATTTATTCTCACTGTGTTCCTTTGCCATTGTTTACTGTTCTATTATTTACTTCTGTTCGCATGTCTTTTCATTTTTATTCCTTTTTATTATTGTAAACTGCCTAGAGTAACCCCATGGTGAAATAGGTGGCAAAAAAATTTAACTAAACAAACAAACAAACAAACAAACAAACAAACAAACAAACAAACAAACTGTATTTTCCAAGAAAACTAAACAGAATTTAAACTCATACCAGGCAGATATATCCTCATGTTTCTTCATGCTTGCTTTTATTTTATTTGCTAGAAAAACAATTCTTTCCAATAACTACATTTATCATGGTTACAGTGTTGTTCTTATCTGAATTACAAGGTGGCCAGAAGTGTGTGTGAATGTCCTGCCCCTTATTATATAACCCCAACACTTCATTTGACATCTTCCAAGACTTCTTTCAGAGATATAAAGCACGATATGCTTAACAATAATCTGTCAAATAAGCTTCAGTTGACTAAGAAATTGCCAAAATCAAATTTTCATTTATAATTTCACAGTGGGTGCAAATTCTTAAATTCAAGGAAAGTACTTGTATTAATGTAATCAGTTTAATTTTAATTTAATTTAAATTACATCATATTTAGTCCATAGTATCCCTATCCATTTTTTACCCTCCATTTTGGAGCAAACCCTCAAAAGCTAAGAGTGATCTACACTCTGTCTTTCTCCTCACCCCAAAGTTGTATACAACATAAATCAGTGCTTCTCGACCTTGGCAACTTTAAGTTGTGTGGATTTCAATTCCCAGAATTCACCAGTCAACCATCCTGGCTGGAGAACTCTGGTAGAGTTCTACCTGCTGAGGTAGAGAAACTCTGCCATAAATTGTCCCAAAAGTGCTTTTTTAAGAGGCAATTGGACTTTCTGGTTTTTCTTTGAAGCACCTTTTTCTTTGAAGCACCTTTGGGACAACCATTACATGGATGACTGAGAATTTCCATAGACCTTCTGCCATAAATTATACAAGCTTTTTTTTTTTTTTATTGAAAGAGTTTTAAAAAAACAAAAACATTTCCCCCCCTTTTTTCCCCCTCCCTCCCAAAAAAAAACAGAACACCCCCCTCCCTCCCCCACCCCCCGGCTTCCCGGGTCAATCACAAGGTAAAGTCCAATCCAAATAACCACATCCAAAGCTTTTCGTCTCCCAACCCCCTCCCCATTACATAAAATAACTTTCTAATTATTCAAAGGCAATCTGATATTTCTTAATCTGATATCTGTTTTGTAGATAATCAATCCATTTTTCCATTCAATTAAATATCTTTCCTGCGTATTGTCTTTTAAAAACGCTGAGATTTTAGCCATCTCAGCCAAATTAATAACTTTCAATATCCATTCTTCTATTGTAGGTATCTCTTCTTTCTTCCAGTATTGTCCAATCAATAGTCTTGCTGCTGTTATTAAGTTCAGAATCAATTTAGTCTCAATCCCTGTACAATCCGTTATAATTCCCAAAAGGAAAAATTGTGGCAGGAACTTTATCTTCTTCTTCAGTACATTTTGAATAATCCACCAAATTCTTATCCAAAAGACCTTAATTTTCTTGCAAGTCCACCAAATATGAAAATATGTAGCATCATCACAATCACACCTCCAACATTTCGCTTGGATATTAGGATACATACATGATAATTTTTTGGGATCTAAATGCCATCTATAAAACATCTTATAAAAATTTTCCCTTAAATTCTGTGCTTGTGTAAACTTAACATTTCTAACCCAGATTTTCTCCCATGTTTCCAACATTATTGGTTCCTGAATATTCTGTGCCCATTTTATCATACAATCCTTTACCAAATCCTTTTCCGAATCTATTTCAAGCAACACATTATACAATCTCTTTATATGCTCCTGGGTCTGATTTCTAATTTGCTTTATTAAATTTTCCTCCCTTTGCATTATACCAATTTTTTGATCTTCTTTCCATCTAGCACTTATTTGCCCATATTGAAACCAAGTATAATTCCTCCCTTCTTCATTTAATACCTGTAATGATTTTAATTGCAATCTACCTCCTTCAGCATACAAAAGTTCTTTATATGTAATCATTTCCTGTTTCTGTTCTATATTTATATTCTCTATTGCATGTCTAGGGCTCGCCCATATAGGAATCTTGTAATCTAATTTATAGGAATATTTTTTCCAGACCAAAAGAGCACTTCTCAACACATGATTCTTAAAAGCCCTATCCACCTTTTTCCATAAAATAAGTACGCATGCCATCCATATAACAAGTCATAACCTTCTATATTCAAAATTCTTTCCTCTGTTAAGTTAAACCAGTCACTTATTACTGAAAGGGTTACTGCTTCATAATATAGTTTAAAGTTAGGCATTCTTAAACCACCTCTTTCCCGTGAGTCCTGTATTATTTTCATTTTAACCTCGCCTTTTACCCTGCCATATAAATTTATTAATCCCACTCTGCCAATCTTCCAAATTTTTATCCTTTTTAATTATAGGTATCATCTGGAACAGAAACAAAAATCTAGGTAACACATTCATTTTAATAGCCGCAATCCTTCCCAATAGGGATAACTGCAATTTCTTCCAGCCACTCATATCATTCTGAACTTTTTGCCATAGCAAGTCATAATTATTCTTATAAAGTTTCTTGTTCGATGAGCTAATATAGACCCCTAAATATTTAACCTTTTTTACTACCTCAAATCCTGTCATTTCCTCTAGTTTTTGTTTCTGTTGTATAGACATATTTTTAATTATCACTTTTGTTTTATTCTGATTTATTTTAAATCCTGATACCTTTCCATATTTATCAATTACTTCCAACAAAAATCTACTTGAATTTATAGGATTCATTAACGTAACCACTACATCATCTGCAAAAGCTCTAACTTTGTACTCATATTGTCTAATCTTAATTCCTCTATTTTCATTAATTCTCGTATTTTATCTAATAATGGTTCCAGAGTCAAAACAAACAATAATGGTGATAAGGGACATCCCTGTCTTGTTCCTTTCGCAATCTTAATAACTTCTGTCAAACTACCATTTACTATAATCTGTGCTGTTTGCTCTCCATAAATCGCTTTAATTATTCTAATAAAACAGTCTCCAAATTGCATTTTCTCTATTAATTTAAATAAAAAATCCCAATGCAATCGATCAAAGGCTTTCTCTGCATCCAAAAAAATAAGTGCCGCTGAAGTATTCTTCTTTCCAAATATTCCAATATATTAATAATCTGTCTAACATTATTCCTCATCTGCCTCCCTTTATAAAACCAGATTGATCAGTATGAATTCTTTGTTGTAAAACTAACATTAATCTATTTGCTATTATTTTTACAAAATCTTATAATCATTATTTAAAAGTGAAATCGGCCTATAGTTACCAGGTTTAGAGCAGTCTTGTTCCTCTTCGGTATCAGTGAAATAAAAGATGTTTTCCATGACGGGGTATTCCACCCTAATTGTATCTGATTAAATAATTCTTTAAGTGGGCCTAATATTTCATCCTGTGTTTTTTTATAATAAGTTGCTGTAAGACCATCTGTACCAGGGGTTTTCCCCATTTTTAATTGTTTAATTGCCTCCACTATTTCTCCAGTAGCTATCGGCCGGTTCAGCTCCTCCCTCTGTTCTAATGTTAGAATATTCACCTTATAATCTTTCAAATAATCATAAATGTCCCTATCCAATATTTTGTCTTTTGCATATAGTGCAGTATAAAATTCTGAGAATGCCTTTTTAATTTTATCCTGTTGGTATATCTCTTTACCTTTATATTCTATTTTTTGTATGACACGTGCTTTCTGTTTCTTCCTTAAATTATATGCCAACCATCTCCCAGGTTTATTTGCATTACAAAAGGTATTATGTTTAGCATATTGTATATTCGTTGCCACCTGGTCTGCCATTAACATATTAAATTGACTCTGTAATATTTTTATAGCCTCTTTAAGTTTATGATCTTGTGGGTTTTGAATTAATAACTGTTGCTTCCTTTGAATTTCTTCTTCCAAATATCTACGCTGCCTTTGTTTATTATTCCTTTGCCTGTTGTCCAAATAAATCAATATCCCTCTAATAAACGCTTTGCTCGCTTCCCACACAGTTCCTATAGGTGTCCCTTTGTACATATTAAAATCAAAGAATTCTTTAACTGTTTCTTACAATAAGTTACATTATCCTCATATCTAAACAGATTTTCATTCAACCTCCATGTTCTACCACCTTTTTCCCTTGTAATAATTCCATCCATACTGGGCTATGGTCAGTTAAACACCTCGAAATATCTTCGCTTTTCTTCACCCTAGAAAGCAAGTCATTAGAAATTAAAATAAAATCAATGCGTGAAAAGATTGATGCCTATCAGAAAAAAGTAAAATCTCTCTCATCTGGATTCCGTAACCTCCATATATCTCTAAACTCAAAGTCTTCCATCATTTCAAAAAAGGATTTTGGTAATTTTGCATGTATAGGTATCTTCTTGGAGGAGGTTCTCTTATCCTTCTTGTATCAATTACTCCATTCCAGTCTCCTAATAAAATAAACGAACTATAATCCCAGAGGGTCAACCTCTCATGTAACATTTTGTAAAACTTTTCTTGTTGCTGATTAGGTGCATAAATACCTATCAACAAAGTCTTTTTGCATCTATCACCAGTTCAATAGCAATAAATCTTCCTTGAATATCTGCCTCAATTAGCTTAGCTGGTATATCCTTCCTGATATATACAACAATTCCATGCTTCTTTTCCAAAGCTGATGCAACAAAATGGTTACCCAATTTTGAATTAATTAAATATTTTTGGTCTGATAATTTTATATGTGTCTCTTGCAAACAAATCACATCATTTTAAATTGTTTCAAGTAGTGAAATATTTTCCTTCTTTTCTGAGCTGAATTCAAGCCATTAACATTCCATGACAAGATTCTATTTGCCATTATTGGCCTCCTGAAGCTTTGAAGCAGACAACGGAAGCTCCTCCTCCGGTATCTTCCGTCTAGCTCCTCCCACAGCTTCCATAATGGGATCCTGACTTTTACTTTGAGACTGTTGCTCTTCTTACGCTTAAGGGCTCCTCTTGTCACCCTTTGCTCTTGTGGTTCCTCTAATACTGGCAGCAATAAAGGCTCTTGGGTCACCACGCCTTCTTGAGTCTCTTGAAGTTTTCTATCACTTCTATTTCGACTTTCAAAACTGTAGAAAGAAAATCCTTTGCCTTTAAAACAGTGTCAATTCTATATCTCCTTCCTTGATAGAATAGTGTCAGTCCAACTGGCACCTCCCATCTGAATTGAATCTGATGTTTTTTAAGTTCTTGTGTAAAAAGCAAATTCCTTCCTGTCTCTTAACATCTTTGAAGGAATCTCTTTCAACACCTTCAACTCCTGTTCTCCAATTTTTAAAGTTGTCTGATATGAAACTTGCAGAATTTGATTTCTCATAGTCCTTTTCACAAAATAAACCACAATGTCCCGAGGAAGCTTTCTCTGTCTTGCAATCCAAGAATTAACTCTATATATTTTATCAATTTGGTAAGCTACCTCTTGGGGTCCGCTTCAATAAATTCAGCCAATGCTTCTGATATAATTTTTCTTAAGTCTTCTCCACGCTCTTCTGCATACCACGAATTCTAAGAGCTCCTTCCATAAGTTTATATTGTAATATCACAACCTGATCTTCATTTTGATCCACTTTTTTCTGAACACCTTTCATTTCGTCTTCTAAATACTTATTTGACTGAGAGATCTGTTGCATTTCCACTTCCAATCCTTCAATTTTTTTACTCAGTCCTTGAACTGCCATAAGAATATCTTCTCTTATTTTTGCATTAAAATTCTCCATCATCTCTTTTTGCCTATCTTCAGAAAGTTTTAATTGTTCTTTCAATATTTCCTCAAGACTTGGTTCAGATCCCTTCTTCCAGAAGGCTTTAAAGGTTTAGCTGCCATTCTGTCTTCAAAAGAATCAGGAATTCATAGTTAATAACTCTCCTTCCCTCCTTTCAGTATTTAAAAACTCCGTTTGTAACAATCCACAACTAACGCTGCTTCATCGTACTAAAAAATTTTTACTTTCACTTTTAGACGCCATTTTAAAAGTCAATTAATCAAAGACAAAGAAAGGTTTCAAATTTCAAAAAGGGAGTCGGTACTTGCCGTGCTGATTCTGCATCAAAGATTGAACGCTTGTGAAATTCCCGTCTGCTTGGAATATCAATCAATTTAATAAGTCCTCTAGAGCAGAAGCGACATTCCTCTCCTTTTCCCTGATAAAAACAGGGGCGTGCTGAAGTTGGAAGGAGTGGAATTTGGTGGGGTCATAAATCCAGGAAAATTCGCTCTTGAGAGCAAACCCCCTGTCAGACCTGCCACTCTTCCACAATTCTGATAACCTCTTTCACCCAGAGATTATGCTAAGCTCAGTGAACAGTGATTTATTTTCTGTTTCACTGACTTTTACAATCTTCTAACACGGAGTGCTCTGTTTGAGCACCCAGCAGGAGGGTGACGTCACTGGAGCCTCATAAATTATACAAGCTTGATTGTTAAGAAACAATCAAGAGAATGTGATCGTTGACTTTGCAATTAACATTCATTGTTAATTGTGACCTTATCAAGGGGGAGTCCACAGACTTTATGGGCATTACAGAGACCTGGCTGGGTGCAGAAGGGGGGGTGCCCCTAGTTGAACTGTGCCCTCCAGGTTTCCGAGCATTCCATCAACCGAGGGCCCAGGGTAGGGGTGGAGGGGTGGCGGTTGTAATGAAAGAGGGTCTGGAGCTGAAAGAGAGACCACTGTTCCTCAGATAGCCGGCTGTGAATCCCTTCTTGTGAAGTGGAGCCATAAGAATCAGATGGGTCTGTTGATCGCGTATCTGGCTCCTTGCTACGTGACTACAGCCCTGCCTGAGCTGCTGGAGGTGCTTGCCGGGGTGGCTGTTGAGATCCCCAGACTTTTGGTCATGGGTGATTTCAACTTGCCATCGGCCGGCTTGTCGTCAACAGTGGTTCAGGAGTTCCAGGCTTCCATGATGGCCTTGGACCTGATTCAAGTAACTGATGGCCCTACTCACACGGGGGGATCCGCACTGGACCTGATTTATATCTCTGGACAGTGGTTTAATGATCTGGTAGTAAGAGATTTAGTGACGATACCAGTGTCATGGTCAGATCATTTTCTCCTCCGCCTAGACTTTCAGACCGCTACCCACCACCGCAGGGAGACGGAACCAATGCGTTGGTTCCGTCCCAGGCACCTGATGGACCCCGAGAGGTTCCAGACGGAGCTTGGGCTGTTCCCTGAGGATCTTGCCCACGGCACGACTGAAGAACTAGTGGCGGCCTGGGAACAGGCCACGTCTGGGGCTTTGGACCGTGTCGTGCCTTTGCGGCCTCTGACCCGGCGCAGATCTCAATTAGCTTCTTGGTTCTCTGAGGAGCTGAGAGAGATGAAACGCTGGAGAAGACGCCTATAGAGTGCCTGGAGGTCCAGCCGTTCCGAAGCTGATCGGACACTAGTTAGGTCTTTTTCAAAGACCTTCCTAGTGGCACTGAGGGTGGCGAAGCATTCCTACGCTTCCTCCCTCATTGCATTGGCAGATAACCGCCCGGCCGCCCTGTTTCGGGTGACCCGTTCCCTCCTACACCAGGGGGGACGGGATGACCCCTTACAGGGATGTGCCGAGGAGTTTAGCGGTTATCTATACGATAAAATCGCTCAGCTCCGGGATAGCTTGGACCAAGATTGCGATGATACGGATGAGATGACTGAGGCGCGTCTTGTTGATGTTGTTTGGGATGAGTTTGATTCTGTGGCTCTCGGGAACATGGACAGGTTGCTGGGGAGGCTGCATGCCACTACATGTTTACTGGACCTGTGCCCCTCCTGGCTGGTGCTGGCCACTCAGGAGGTGACACGAGGCTGGCTCCGGGGAATTATAAATGCTTCTCTGATGGAGGAGATCTTTCCCGCTGCCTTGAAAGAGGCGGTGGTGAGACCCCTCCTCAAGAAGCCTTCCCTGGACCCAGCTATTTTGGGTAACTACCGTCCAGTCTCCAACCTTCGCTTTGTGGCGAAGGTTGTAGAGAGTGTGGTGGCGTGGCAGTTTCCCCAGTACCTGTTCCTAGTACCTGGAACCTAGACCCGTTCCAGTCCGGCTTCCGGTCTGGGTATAGCACGGAGACAGCTTTGGTCGCGTTGGTGGATGACCTCTGGAGGGCCAGGGATAGGGGTTGCTTCTCTGCCCTGGTCCTGTTAGATCTCTCATCGGCTTTTGATACCATCGACCATGGTATCCTGCTGCGCCGGTTGGAGGGGTTGGGAGTGGGAGGCACCGTTTATCAGTGGTTCTCCTCCAACCTCTCCGACCGGTCGCAGACAGTGTTGACAGGGGGGCAGAGATCGGCCGTGAGGCGCCTCACTTGTGGGGTGCCTCAGGGGTCGATTCTCTCGCCTCTCCTGTTCAACATCTACATGAAGCCGTTGGGCGAGGTCATCAGTGGCTTTGGGGTGAGTTATCAACTGTACGCTGATGATACTCAGCTGTACTTTTCCACCCCGGGCCACCCCAACGAAGCTGTCGAAGTGCTGTCCCGTTGCCTGGAGGCCGTATGGGTCTGGATGGGGAGAAACAGACTCAGACTCAATCCATCCAAGATGGAGTGGCTGTGGATGCCGGCATCCCGGTACAGTCAGCTGCAACCATGGCTGACTGTTGGGGGCGAGTCACTGTCCCCAACGGAAAGGGTGCGCAACTTGGGCGTTCTCCTGGATGGACAGCTGTTGTTTGAAGATCACTTGCCGGCCGTCTCCAGGAGAGCTTTTTAGCAGGTTCGCCTGGTCCGCCAGTTGCGCCCCTTTCTTGACCGGGATGCCTTATGCACGGTCACTCATGCTCTCGTCACTTCTCGTCTGGATTATTGCAATGCTCTCTACATGGGGCTACCCCTGAAGTGCACTCGGAGACTCCAGCTAGTCCAGAATGCAGCTGCGCGGGTGATTGAGGGAGCACCACGTTGCTCCCAAGTAACACCACTCCTGCGCAGTCTGCACTGGCTACCTGTGGTCCTCCGGGTGCACTTCAAGATTTTGGTTACCACCTTCAAAGCACTCCATGGCTTAGGGCCCGGGTACTTACGGGACCGCCTGCTGTTACCACATGCCTCCCACCGACCCATGCGCTCCCACAGAGAGGGTCTTCTCAGGGTGCCGTCCGCCTAGCAGTGTCGGCTGGCGGCCCCCAGGGGAAGGGCCTTCTCTGTGGGAGCACCTACTCTCTGGAACGAACTTCCCCCCGGTTTACGGCAATTGCCCGACCTTCGGACCTTTCGCTGGGAACTGAAAACTTATTTATTTATCCAAGTGGGACTGGCCTGATTTTTAAATTTTTAAATTTTAAATTTTAAAATTTAATTTTATTGGGTATTTTATATGGTCAATTGGATGGTTTTAATTTCGGCCTTTATTGAATAAGTTTTTAATTGTTATCTTAGTGTGTATATAAATTGTTTTAATGTAGGCTGTACACTGCCCTGAGTCCTTCGGGAGAAGGGCGGTATAAAAGTTTAATTAATTAATTAATTAATTAATTAAATAAATAAATTGTGCATGATTAGCACATCTGTCAGATTAATTTAGTGAAGAATAAAGTGACAGGTTTTGTCACTCCATGTGCAAAGTCTTAGTGATATTAGTGGGAGAATAATCTTCTCTGGCCAGTTTAGGGATTACAGGATACACAGGCATACTACACCCTCTTTCAACATATATGTCTGACATATAATCATCTATCCCAGTCTGTCTAATGTTTATGCAGGATTGTAATATACCATCAAATGCTGTCCTTACGTTAACTCTCAGAAGATCCTTATTATTCATGACAGAACCTTGGAAGAAACTGGTATATGCAGTGTAACATCTGAATACAGTTTCTAGTTCCAGAGAGGGAGGATTTCTATATTTGTAGAAAGAAGAAAACCAACTATTAATTCTTGACAAAATAATTATTCTTACATATAGCTACCTATGGGAGGTACAGACCTTGCATATATGTTCAATGACTACTTGAGTCATGCAGCCTTAGATTTATTGTTGTGGTCTAACTCTATTTAATCCTGCTATTCCAAAGCACTCTGCCCAAAGAGTAAATCCCATTAAACAGAATGGAAGTTGTTTCAGTTTCCAAAAACATAGAAATTATGTAAAACAATGTTCTATGACTTTATTGGCTATATGTTTGACAACACTCTGCTTGTGTATATTAACACAAATGTGTAGTGCTCCTTCATAAGATGACAGTTCATCAGTTCAAAGAGTTACCTTGGGAAGGGATAAATCAGAGGTTTACTTTGGGAAGAGGGAAGAACTATGATTTTCCAACCCTGTCATGCATACTTAAAGACAACCTAGGAAGAACAATGCATTTAAAATATTTTTAAATATTTTTCCTTGGAAAGGCACTAGTTTAAGTGCATTGTCTTTGCATTTAAACTGCAAATAAACTGCATGTATTTCAGTTCAAACGTACCAGTCTGGAGGGTCTAGGACAGGGGTGTTAAACTGGATTTCTTCAAGGGTCTGATCAGCATTGTCGTTCTCCTCCACGGGCTGGCTGGGGGTGGGGGTGGGGATGTGAGGGAGAGACAGAATGGACGCTTCTTGCAGCACTCTGCTAGCCAAAATGGGGCACTAGGGGGCCAGATGCGGACATCCTGCACCCCGTTTTTGGCCTGGACAGCCTGTAGCACTTTGCCAGCAAAACAGGGCACAGGGGGGCTGTTTTGGCAGGCAGAGTGCTGCAGGAGGCCGTCAAGGCCAAAAATGGGGTGTGGGGGTGCACATCAGTGATGGGTTGCTACCAGTTTGCCCCAGTTCAGGTGAACCACTAGTGGCGGCAGCAGGCTCCACCCACCTGCCCAGATGTCTCTGCGCATGTGCAGGCACTCACATGCTCACAAGCATGTTCTTCTTCATCCAAGGTGCCTCTCATTCTTCACCATCCCTACAAGTCAGATCCGGTCCAAAGACAGCCCCCCCGCCCCCTGACAGAGATTTGTTTGGCTGGATTTTCGCAAGGCTCGTCGGAGCCTTCTATTTTTCCAGCCAGTCTCGCCGCAACACTTCCGGTTCTCTCAGAACTTTCATGTCTGTGAGGATTTTGCTAAAAATTAACTACTTCATTTTTGAAACCAAAGTCTCTTTTGTCAAATAGAATCAGAACAGTAGGGAACAAATAGAGAAATGCAGGGCTTTTCTTTTCTTTTTTCTTTACTCTTCACAGTGGGTTTATCACAAAATTTTTGTTGCATTTTCCTGCTTTGGAGAAGGAATTGCCTATAGGATTTAGATAAAATAGCACTGTAATACTTACTCTCCCAGAAAGACTATCTCACTGGCAATGTCTCCTTTGTCCTGAGCTAGGAAGTCACTTAAGAAAGCAGTCACACTGCTCAGAGTGATATTGCCACAAACAACAATAAACCTATAGAAAGAAGAGAAATTTGCTGCTCACTCTCTTGCTTTCAAGAAGTAAGACAAGAATTGGCATCTCTCTCATAAGACAGTGGATTTTATTTAACAGTGGTATTTTTGTTATTTTCCAAACTGCTCTGGGAGAAAGTATGCTATAGAAATAAAAATAAACAAAACAGCAAGTTGGCTATGAGAAGTGCAACCAGTGATCAGGGAAAGTGCCTCTCGTGTATTAATAGCTGAAACGGACATGTCATTTTTTTATTTGGCTAGGCTCTTCTGTTGGTGTTTTTTTTTAATGGTGTGTGCTTTTTCAGGTAGGTCAAACCACTTTTGCAATGGAAAAAATACTTTTAAGTTTTAAAGTTAAAGATTTACAATTTATGTGGGTTGGCCTTTAAAGAAACTAGATCCTACGGTTCCCACAATGGTCATATTCAGAAGAAAACATTCAATAAAATGGTTGTATGCTAACCATGCCCCCAAGTGATTTATAACATTCATAATCATGAATGAGAGAGATGTCAGAAAGTTACCTACCATTTTATTCCTATAGTCTAGGATTGTCCTGTGATCCCTGAATACCTCGTGCTTATAATGCAGACAATATAGAATAGAATTTTTTATTGGCCAAGTGTGATTAGACACCCAAGGAATTTGTCTTGGTGCATATGCTCTCAGTGTACACAAAAGAAAAGATACCTTCATCAAGATACAACACTTACAACACTTAATGATGGTACAAATTTAATGATACAACACTTAATGATAGTCATAGGCTAAAATTAAGCAATCAGGAAACAATAAATTACAGTATAAATCGTAAGGATATAAGCAACAAAGTTACAGACATAAGTGGAAGGAGATGGGTAATGGGAACAATGAGAAGATTAATAGTTGTGCAGATTTAGTAAACAGTTTGACAACGTTGAGGGAATTATTTGTTTAGCAGAGTTATGGTGTTCGGGGAAAAACTGTTCTTGGGATGAAATTTTGGGATGAAATTATATTTTGGGATGAAAAAGAACTGACCTCAAGAAAGGTCAATACTTGTAAATATGTGCTAGGGAAGAAGATAAAGACCCTTCTTGTTTCAGTGCATAATAATGCAGCAATTAAAATTGGAATTCCAGTCTAAACTGAACTAAATCTCAAGGCACTCTGGCTCAGTGCCTAATGGTGTTGGAGATGATCTCAGTTCCGGTGGTTCAAGTCCTAAGCACTACGTATCAAGGTGAGCTCCTGTTACTTGTCTTAGCTTCTGTCCACTTAACAGTTCAAAAGCATGTTCGTATCAGGAGGGAGATGAATGGTTCTCTGTGCAGGCAGTAAGATTCCTGAAAGCTCTGAATCTTCCCATTTGTAGTGCCTGTTTGCGAGGCAACTCCAGGAAGAGGGAGGGAGGGGCTATGTGATGCTACAGGAAGAGCCACTTGTCTGTGGCTCTCTGGTATGAAGCCAGCTCACCCTCCTGTGGTATACCTTGGGAAATGCACAAGCGGGTCCTGTAAAGGGGTTGGTATCTTGGCAAGCCAAACTACTACTCTGCAATAGCATTGTGATCTCCTGGCTAGTGTAACAATACCACTAATAATAACTAAATCCCCATTTCAGGGATGGAAGGATACATCATAACTGATCTTGCTTTCTTCCTTAACTTTGCAAATTTCAAAATGAAATAAAATATAAAATATCTTAAAATGTACAGTCATTCTGATGCATGCCCCCCTTAAATCATTTATTTTCCCTGTTTCCAAATAGGGTTGTCTCATATAGTTTCTCTCTGTGTGTATGTCTCTCTGTATTTGTATATTTGTGTGTGCATGTATGTATATATGTATGTATGTATGTGTATATGTATATGTATATCTGTGTATATATATGTATATATGTATGTATGTATGTGTGTATGTATGTATGTATATATATATATATATATATATATATATATATATATATATATATATATATATATATATATATGCCTATCTATCTATCTATCTATCTATCTATCTATCTATCTATCTATCTATCTATCTATCTATCATCTATCTATCCTTCCTTCCTTCCTTCCTTCCTTCCTTCCTTCCTTCCTTCCTTCCTTCCTTCCTTCCTTCCTTCCTTCCTTTTGGTGCAGTGATTAAAATGCAGTATTGCAGCTAATTCTGCTCACTGCCAAGAGTTCTACCCTGACCAGGTCAAGGTTCAGTCAGCCGTCCATCCTTCTGAGGTAGTAAAATGAGGACCCAGATTTCTGGGCCCAGCATGTCCACTTAGAGAGAACTGTAAAGCACTATGAAGTGGTATATGTCTGTTAGTGCTACTTTTTTAGAGCTTTATTCACAAAGCAAATGTGTTTGTAAAGTCATGCTTTTTTCCAGTTTGGAAATCATATGTAATAGTTATTCATTCATTTATTTATAAAAATACCTTCTACTTTGTCCCCCTTTAAAAGAATCTCAGATGAAGGAATATATTTTGCTTTCTTGCAGTAAATTTGACTTTGATGCTTGATTAACACATCTCTTGTCTTTATACAATACATTGTGAGGCAGTGTGGTACAATAATTATAATATTGATAGATAATGAATGCCAGATTCACCCTACCCCTAGTGAATGATAACTCTCTTTGTTTCAATACAACCTACCTCAAATGATTATTTTTATGAGGAGGAAAAAATAGGATGGTCTATGATGATTGCAAGATTGGTTAATGAATAAAACCCAATTTCTGAAATGAACTATTATCTCTTTTTGCATAATACATTAAATTAGCCAAATAAACAATGTTAACACAAAAGCACCAACCATGTCTAACAATAATAAAGCTGAATATGGTATTTAAATACTGGGCCTGGTTGATTAAGTATATCATATGAAAAAACTCAAGTCATTTGCAATAAATGTCCAAATTAAGAACTATAAAAATGCAAGGAGGATAACATAAAAATTACTTACTTTCTGCCTTTCACATATAAATAGGAACCCATGTAGACTCTTCTGCTTCCAACAATGTCTACTATCTCAGGCACCAAATTTGCAAAGAGGATCTAGGCAATGGGAACCCAGTTTCAATAGTTTTCCAAGATTCATATAAAATATTTATTTTTCCACAGCAACTCAAAATGAATCAATGATTGACAAGAAACAATGGATGGAAACTAATCAGAGAGAGAAACAACCTAGAACTAAAGAGAAATTTCCTAACAGGGAGAACAATTAATCAATGGAACTGCTTGCCTTCAGAAGTTGTGGGTGCTTCCATCATTAGAGGCTTTTAAGACAAGATTGGATAGCCACTTATGTGGAATAGTGTAGGGCCTTGAGCAGGGGGTTGACCTAGAAGACCTCTAAGGTCCCTTCCAACTCTATTATTCTATATCAGGAAAAGTACATATTCATTTTCTTAAAAAATAATAATAATGGATAATTCATCATATAATTAGCCTTTTCCAACCTATTCTCCAAATGAATGGACTAGAGCTCCCAGAACTCAGATTTAGTATGACAGTTTACTTATTTAAATTTATTGTCAACCCAAATCCAGTGAAATCTAGTATAACTGTTGTCCGTGAAGTTTTGGAATTGTAACCCAAGAGATCCGGTAGACATCAGATTGGAGCAAGACAGCAGACCCAATTAAGTACAGCAAAATGCACAAACTGGAAATTATTTCAATCTCAAATTATACAGTAGATTTGAATCTGTTTCCTCTGGAAGGAAAAGAGCAACATGTAAATTTGAAGTTTGCACCAATTCATTCTTATAATAATAAAACATGGGATGTTTCAGCCTCAACCCATTACTATATACCACTTTCTTCTGGCTGTTACATTGACAGGAATTGTTTGCAGTTGTTATTATCCAAAAATAAGAAAGAAGACAAATAAAAAATATTTATAGATGAAAATAAAATGCACCCTCTATTCCTAAGAGTAACTAGTCCATCAAACAGATAAATTAAACTGTGAATTTCAGTTTCTTTTTTTCCAATATTGCATTGGTTTCTTGTTAGACATATATATATGTGTGTGTGTGTGTGTGTGTGTGTGTGTGTGTGTGTGTGTGTTTTCTGAGGTTTTTGCAGGTGTTTGTATATAGGTCTTTGGTTATTCGGGTTTTCTCCCGCGTAAAATTGGAAGTGTCTTGGTGACGTTTCGACAAAGTCTCATTCGTCATCTTCAGGCTGGTGTTTACAGCTTCATGCTCCTAGAAGCACGAAGCTGTAAACACCAGCCTGAAGATGACGAATGAGACTTTGTTGAACGTCACCAAGATACTCTCAACCTTACACGGGAAAAGACCTGAATATGCCAAGACCTACATACAAACACCCGCGAAAGCCTCAGAAAACAAATATATATATATGTGTGTGTGTGTGTGTGTGTGTGTGTGTGTGTGTAGGTCTTGGCATATTCGGGTCTTTTCCCGTGTAAGATTGAGAGTATCTTGGGATGTTTCGATGAGGTCTTACTCATCATCTTCAGGCTGGTGCTTTTGGCTTCATGCTTGTGCGAGCAAAGTGTGCTGCCGTCTCTATAAATACTGGTGGGGAGGTGGGAAGTATTGCTGTAAGCGGGTTGGTTGGCTGTGTGGTTGCATCTTGATTGGTAGATGGAGTGGGTGTTTGCAGATTAGTCGGCTGTTTCGTAGCATTCTGTGTGGGTGTGGTCCTAGTCTTTTGTGTTGTAACGACCTGCTTAATTGGCTGTGTGGAAACATCCTGAGTTCTGGGAGTGTGACCTCCTGTAGTGATGATGGGCTTCCTGGAAATGTCCTGAGTTCTGGGAATGTGACCTCCTGTAGTGGTAATGGGCTTCCTGGAAATATCCTGAGTTCTGGGAATGTGACCTCCTGAGTCTTGTGCTGTAACATCCTGGGTAGTAGGTTGTGTTGTAATGTCCTGAGCTTTGGTGTAGTGGCCTCTGGAGTTTTATGATGTAATGTCTTGATGCCATCATCGAAACGTCACCAAGATACTCTCAACCTTACATGGGAAAAGACCTGAATATGCCAAGACCTACATACCTATACCCGTGAAAACCTACGAATATATATATATATATATATATATATATATATATATATGTGTGTGTGTGTGTGTGTGTATATATATATATATATATATATATATATATATATATATATATATATATATATATATATATATATATATATATATATATATATATATATATATATTCGTTTTCTGAGGTTTTCGCGGGTGTTTGTATGTAGGTCTTTGGTTATTCGGGTTTTCTCCCGCGTAAAATTGGAAGTGTCTTGGCGACGTTTCGACAAAGTCTCATTCGTCATCTTCAGGCTTCAGCTTCGTGCTTCTGGGAGCAATGTGTGACTGCAGCTGTTTCTTCCTTTTTAACTGCTAGTGGGGGTTTGAACTGATTGGGTGGGAACTTGGCTGTGCTCTGATTGGATGAGGGTTTTTTTTGTGCTCTGATTGGCTGGGGGTGTGTTCTCTTTGGGTGGGGGCTTGGTTGTGCTCAGATTAGTCTGAGCTGTAGGGGGATTTGAGCTGGTGAGCTGCATAGCTGTTGTTTGGCTTCGTGTTCGTGGTGGGGCAGGCGGTGCATGGGATTTCATATACTCCTTGATTTTCTAACTCAATTTTGTCTTTGGGGTTTCTTAGGATGGTGGAACCCAAGAGATCCGGTAAAATCCCCCCCACTAAAATCCAAGACAGAGAACAAGAAAACGGCACAGCCCTTCTCCCATATATAAAAGGCACCACAGACAGAATCAGCAAGATCCTCCACAAACACAACATCAAGACAACATTCTGCACAAACCGAAAAATATCCACCATCCTAAGAAACCCCAAAGACAAAATTGAGTTAGAAAATCAAGGAGTATATGAAATCCCATGCACCGCCTGCCCCACCACATACATTGGACAAACCAACAGAAGAATAAGTGCACGCATTGGAGAACACAAGAACTCAGTCAAAAAAGAGGAACCAACTTCTTCCCTGGTCCAACACCTTAAAGCCACAGGACACGATATTGACTTTAAAAAGACCAGAACTATCGCCCAAACTGAACACTTTAACAACAGAATAATCAGAGAAGCCATTGAGATAGAAAAACGCCCACACAGCATGAACAAACGAGATGATACCTCCCGCCCACTAGCCATTTGGAAACCCACCCTTATTGACAAACGAGTCCCTAACATGAGGAATGACACCAGACCCACACTCACGAGATCCACACAGGATGTCACCACTGCACATCCACCCAGAAAACAGACCCAAACCCACACTGATTATGAATCACGACCAAGGACCAGAAGCCAGACTGCAGCTGCAACGTTAGCCATTTCAAACCCCTCCAATCCATACATGCAGCAGACTGACACCCACTATGAAGATGTAGCACGACCACGAAGCCAAACAACAGCAATGCAGCTCACCAGCTCATCCTCCTGCAACACAGACTAAACTGAGCACAACCAAGCCCCCACCCAAACAGGATACACCCCCAGCCAATCAGAGCAAAAAAAAAACCCCATCCAATCAGAGCACAGCCAAGTTCCCACCCAATCAGTTCAAACCCCCACTAGCAGTTAAAAGGAGGAAACAGATGCGATCACACATTGCTCCCAGAAGCACGAAGCCGAAGCCTGAAGATGACGAATGAGACTTCGTCGAAACGTCGCCAAGACACTTCCAATTTTACACGGGAGAAAACCTGAACAACCAAAGACCTACATACAAACACCCGTGAAAACCTCAGAAAACACACACAGACACACACACATATGTGTGTGTGTGTTTGTGTGTGTGTGTGTGTGTGTGTATAGACTAGGTATGTGTGTGTGTGTATTAACAGAGTACAATATTTGCATGGTTTGCATCAGAATACATTTCCTGCAGTTTTGCTCTTATACTTACAATGGAGTGCAATTTTTAAGATAGAAAGTTGCACTGCAACATTTGTAGAAATATTAACCTCGAAAGATTACTAGTTTCAGGATCTGAATATTGGTTTGAAAATGAAAAAAAATGGTAAATTTGTATTAAAATGCCCACCAAATTTTTCTCCAAATCATAAATGTGGCATAAGGAAATTGGCAGTGGGTACAGTACATCCATTTGGTGACTTCCTAAGAATATCCAGGCCATCCTGGGTGAACTGTGGTGGCACAGTAATAAGAATACAGTATTGCAGGCTAAAGCTGCCCACAGCCTGGCATTCAATTCTTACCAGCTCAAACTTGACTCATCCTTCCGAGGTCAATAAAATGAGGACCCAGATTGTTGGGGGCAATATGGTGACATTGTAAACCACTCAGAGTGCTATAAGGCACTATTGAGTAGTATATAAATCTAAGTGCTATTGCTATCTCTATAATATCTGGCATAACTCAAAATCTTTAAATATACTTTATATTGATTTTGATTTATAATTGCTATATTTTTTATTCTTTTTTCAGCACGGGTCGAGTAAAAATCGTGCTTGAACATACTTATTTACAAGCAACATAATTGTATTGATCATAGGGGAAAACTTCTAATATTCCTGATCAACTCTATTGATCACAAAGCAAGATTCCATTATTCCTGATTGTACTTAGTGAAATATTATACTATTATTGCTTACTTTTCTCTATAAGTGGCACTCCCGCTGTTCTTTAGATTCTCATAATTTCACTGCTGTCACTCTCTGCTATCAGGCTGCACCTCTCAGGCAGCTTATATGGCAACCAAAATACATGAAGTGAAGCTGACTTAAATGTTCTGTGTTCATCCAAACCCTAATACGTTCCTTACCAGACCAGCAACAATGAAGAAAAGTATGAACACACGTCCTATGGTGGTTTGGACCACTACATCTCCATATCCAACTGTAGACATAGTTACCATGATCAAATATAAGCATTCAAAGTAAGTCAAGGTTTGATGATTGCTGTGATATACCCAGGGATCTCCAGAATTCTCAATCTGTATAATAAATAGTACAATGTAAGAACTGTGGCCAATAGAGCAAGACATTGTCATTTGCTGACACCATCCTAATATGCTTGTGAGTAAATCATTGTTAATTGTAAATTAAAAATAATTCAGAAGAAAAATGTTCTTATGTTCAACAACTTTGAACTTCTTTTGAAATTCATCTGTTGAGGCTTTTCCTGAATTAATATGATTCTCCTCCTCAGAGCTTTCTTTATTATATCCACTGACTAGATTTGGTGTATTCTAAACTTGAGTTACTCTATTCACACAATATAATATGCTCAAATGGGTAAACTATGCCATAATTGAAGGAGATAGTATAGTTCACACAACATGCTAAATACAGCGACTAGGTTCCTGGACTTCTTGTATGTCACAGTTCATTCTCATGTAGTCTATGTTAACCTCCTTTTATTAGACAAGAAAACTTGATTACCTATAATAAAATTGGGTTTATCTACAGTATACTGAATCATACAGTGGCCCAAAAACAGTAACTGTGAAAGGGACCTTGGAATCCTAGTGGATGATCACTTAAGTATGAGCCAGCAGTGTGCAGCAGCGGCAAAAAAAAGCTTGGTATAAATAGAGGCATAGAATCAAAATCACTTGAAGTGAAGTGAAGTATTAAAACTGTTTTATAAAACCTTAGTAAGACTACACCTGGAATACTGCATCCAGTTTTGGTCACCACGTTACACAAAAGATGTTAAGACTTTTTGAAAAAGTGCAGAGAAGAGCAATTAAAATGATTAAAGGCCTAGAAGTAAAACATATAAAGAAATGTTGCAGGATTTGGGTATGGCTAGTCTAGAGAAAAGAAGGACAAGGGTGACATGATAGCAGTATTCCAGATTTGACGGGCTGGCACAAAGAAGAAGGGGTCAACATTTTCCAAAACTCGTGTCGTCATGGCAGCATCATGTGACGTAACAGGACTTTTTTCCCCTTTGCTAAACTGGGTGGGGGCAGGGCCAGCACGTGACACATCCAGCCCCCAGGCTGCGAGTTTGACACCCCCGGACTAGAAGATTTCCAAGATCTTCCCTTCTAGCTCTGTTCTGAATTGAACCAAATCTCATTTTTGCCTAGTCTGCTGAGATTTAGCATGTTGTGTGAACTATACCATCTCCTTAAACTATGATATAGTTTACCTAATTGAACAAAAGATGATGTGCGAATAGAGTAACTGTGTTTCATTAATCCAAGTTTAGAACATGCCAACCTAGTCAGTGAATATAATAGAGAAAGCATTGAGGAGGAGAATCATGTTAATTCAGGAAAAGCCTTAACAGATGAATTTCAATAGAAGTTCAAAGTTGTTGAACATAAAACATTTGGGATTTTGAAAACATATTGCAAGCATCACCACAAATGGGTGTCAGGACAGATACAAAATGGCAATAAGTCTGAAATAAGAGCTGTGTAGTCAAGAAGAGATGCTCTTGAATATGCAAATATTTGGCATTCAGTACTCAGAAACATCAAATAAAAATTTACAATGTTTCTTATGTTACTGTTTTAAATGAGCCATGGTGGTGTGGTAGTTAGAATGCTAACTCACTACTCACTCCAGGAGTTTGATCCTGGCTAGCTCAAGGTTAACTCAGCCTTCCATCCTTCATAAGTTGGTAAAATAAGGATCGAGATTAGAGACGACTTAAAGCACTGTGAAGCGATATATAAGTCTAAGTGCTATTACTATAGCACTAAAAGAGTCATGGCTAGAGTGCGTATTGCAGTCTAATTCTGCTCAGTGCCAGGAATTCAGTCCTAACCAGCTCAAGGTTGCCTCAGGCTTCCATCCTTCTGAGATGAGTAAAACAAAGGACCCTGAGTCAATATGCTGACACTGTAAACCACTTAGAGAGAGCTGTAAAGCACTTTGAAGTAGTATATAAGTCTAAATGCTATTGCTATTAAGCATTCACTGATCACTACTTCTGCCAGCATCTATAGAGCAGGGGTGAAATGCTACCAGTTCGCTCTGGTTCGGGCAAACCAGTAGCAGTGGTGGCGCATGGTTTGGCAAACTGTTAGCAGTGGCAGTGTGAGGCTCCACCCACCTGCCTGGACATCATTTCTTTCAGACTTTAACTAGGAAGTAACCTGTTTTGGACCCTCTATACACACGCAGAAGGCTTTATGCATGCACAGAGGGTCTAAAATCAGACGTGAAGATGGCACACCTGCTTGCTCTGCTTTTGCACACATGCACCCAGCGGGCACACTTCCAAATTGGTAGGAAAGGTAAGTAGATTTCACCACTGCTACAGAGAAAAATTCTTGGATCCAATGTAAGTTAATGTCACTCAAGTTAAAAGGTATTTTAGGGAACATCACATGTTAGTATAGAATGCAAGCAGTTTCAAAGTTAAACCCTGCAGTTTTATTTGAATGAAACTACATTCCATCATGACATTCAATATGAAATCTGCCTTTACTGTTAAATAACCAGACATTTGCTTGCACTGGTATTTTCATCAGGCATCTTGATACATACCCAGTGAAGAAATCCTGCAGCTGTGAGCCAGGTACTGACAAATACAGCAAGAAGTTTGGACAGCTTGATTGCAGTACTGAACATGCAAAGAGAGGGTTGATATGGATGAGTTTCAAAGGAATAGGTGCAACATTCAACTCCATTTAATCCTTTGAGGATCTTCCAATAAAACTATTAATTAATGTTATTAACTCAAGTAGACATCGATTGATTTATTAATTGGATTTCTCATTCTGTTTCTGGCCCTATAGATCCCACGGTGACCCATGGAGGGAGAAAACTAATAATAATATCATAGATACAAGGTTTTCTTTCCCTTTTCTGCTACCAAAAGGAATCAAAGCATTAGAGATCTTCTATCATTGTGGCAGAGTTTGAATTGCTACAGTTCAGATAGAGTAGACAGTTTGTCCTAGGTTCATTGTACTCAATTATTTTAACTTACCCCGGTCCTTTTTTAATAAAACACTACTACAAAGCAATCTCAGTAGTAGTTGTATATGCTGTATAGAATTGTTGGAGTGTTGGAACATCTTCAATTTCTAGAGGCAAGTGGTTCCACTGATTAATTGTTGTAATTAGTTGTAATTGTTCTCCTTAGTTCTAGGTTGTTTCTGTTCTTGATGGAAACTGATCAAGGAGAGAATCAATCTGGAACTAAGAAGAAATTTCCTGACAGTTAAACAATTAATCAATGGAATGACTTGCCTCCATAAGTTATGAGTACTCCAACACAGGAGGCTTTTAAGAAGAGATTGGACAACCATTTGTCTGAAATAGTATAAGGTTTCCTGCCTAAGCAAGGGTTTGGAGTAGAAGACCTCCAAGGTCTCTTCTAACTCTGTTATTCAGTTTGTAATTTCCCGATGGAGTTGCTGATGGCATCAAGAGAAAATTCCACAAGATGAATCTGAAATCTAATTGAAATCATCAGACACCCAAAAATGAAGTATCTTAAATCACCCAACTCCCATGTTTGTTTGTTTGTACATGTACAGCTCCCATATCTAAACCCAGGAAAAAAAATCCATGCATAAAAAGTAAAATGTTGGATCTATTTTTTGATAATGCAAAGACAGATAACATTGCATTAGTACAACATACTGCAGATGGAGTTACAAACCAGAGTTTGTTTTGACCAACAAGTAGTGGAGAGCAACAAAGGTATGGCAAAGGTCTAACCATGAGCAAGTAAAATGAAGAGCCATGAGCAAACAGTAAAACTGTCTTGCAAGGTGGACTTGAGAAAACAAGAAAACAGCTGGGAGATGTTAAATGGAGGTAAATTCTGAGAAGATTTGATATGATTCTGGATAACGCATTTTTGGGGATGTTGAAAGTGAACCAATAGGAGTGGTCTAAAAGGGAATTACATGCAGGAAAGTGCAAAATAAAGTTCAGAATGTTGGAGAAGTAGGCAACCCAGGAATAAAAAAGATTTTTTTAGTGGAAAGTGCAAGTGTGAAAGAAAGAGTGGCAGAACTTGGGGTGGAGTGAAAAGGGGGATCAGTCTAGAATTGCTATGTAGCTACAAACAAAGTCCAACTTTCCTTGAGTGTCGTTACCCTTATCTAACTCTAAACTAGTACTGTTGGTTGACAAGATTCTTGTGCAGAGGCTATAGCAATAGATCAGTTTAATTGAATCTTCACTGGTCTTTTGTACGTGACTGCAAGAGAGATTATTAAACTTCGATAGATGACTGCATAGGAAGATCTAAAGTCAATTTTACTTAGCTAATCTGACCAGGGTTATAAACCCTCTCTTCAAATTGGGACAAAAGATACCAATATATTTGGAGATGGAGACAACTTTGATTTTTCTCTAGCTGACCACTGCACAAAAGCCAGTTGGAAGCAAAAAAAAGAGAGAGAGAGAAAGAGAGAGAGAGAGTTGGCTTACTAATGACACAAATAAAAATAGTCTTACCCACTAGTAGTGATTTGGAGGAATTGCAAAATTTTGGGAAGTTCCATCAATCTCAGTGCTTTTAAGAAGCGTAAACCTATAGAGAAGGAAATGAGGAAATAGTGAAACTGTGTTTTTTGTTTCTGGTGATTGAAGTATGGTGAAATAATGCATACCTATTTAATTAATTTCTAGATAGTAAAGGGTATTATTATCATTTTCCAGAGAACGTTCCAATTGTTCTCTGTATATGCCAAAGTGTTCCTTATCTTTTTTGTATTTTGTTCTGATGGCCACCAATCTATTTTTATAGATTTTATAGGTATGGCCACCAATCTATTTTTATTCCTTGTTTTCCTAAATCCTGTTCAGACTTTAAATTTCCACTTTCATCTAATAGATCCAAGTATCTTACTATTTTATTTAAGTCCAATACATTGGGATAGATTATGGCTTCCATCATTGATATCCAAACTGGAACTTCCATATAATGATTTTTCTTTATAACATTCCAAATATTGATCAAAGCATTTCGCACTAGATGATAAGGAATTACAGGGGCCACTGAAAGTACTGTTGCTAAATTTATATAATGAAGCACTAGGGCAATCCAAATTATCACAAACATGGACGGAAGCACTAATATCACTTATCCTAAAGGAAGGTACAAGTACATAACAAATCAAGAACTACCGGCCAATCTCACTGCTTGATGTAGACTATAAAATTTTTGTAACTATAATAACTGAATTTTTTTTTTAATGAAATTATTAATTTGGATCAAAATGGATTTTTGCCAAACAGACATATAAGAAACAACACACGGATGATCACAGCATATTAGAATACTATGAGGCCCAAACGGACAAGCAGCTGGCATTGATGTTTGTGGCTTAGAAAGTGTTTGATAATCTAAACTGGAACTTTCTTATCAACCAATTGGAAATTATGAATTTTGGGGAGAAATTTACAGACTTAATTAGAACAATTTATTTGAAACAATCGGCTAGAATAATAATGAACAGTGAAACAACAGAGAAGATTAATATAACTAAAGGGGTAAGACAGGGATGTCCCCTGTCACCCCTATTATTTATATTGTCTTTTTGTTGTTAGTTGCGAAGTCGTGTCCGACCCATCGCAACCCCATGGACAACATTCCTCCAGGCCTTCCTGTCCTCTACCATCCTCTGGAGTCCATTTAAACTCATGTCTACTTTAGAGATATTATTAATACAGATTAGAAAACAAACAAACAATAAAGGGTTTGAAAAAAAGGAAGAATATAAGATCCAAGCATTCACAGATGATCTAGTTTTTATCATGGAAGTTCCTTTGGAGACGGAAACCATCTTGATAAATGAAGTTGAAGAATTTGGTAAAGTAGCGGGGCTTAAAATAAATAAGGAAAAAAACTAAAATGTTAGCAAAGAATTGTAGAAAAAAAACAACAGGATGAATTGTAAAGGAAATTCATTCCTTTACAAATTGTTAAACGGGTGAAATATTAAACTGTTAAACGGGTGAAATTGTTAAACGGGTGAAATATTTAGGAATATGGTTTATAGCAAAATGTTCCACAATAAAAGAAGATAATTATGACAAATTAACACAACAAATACAAAAAGATTTAGATATCTGGGCTAAATTACAGCTATCTTTAACAGATAGAATAGTCGTAATAAAGATGAATATATTACCTAAATTGTTATATCTATTTCAATCAATACCAATTAGGTTAGGGAAACAATTTTTTGAATGCCTAAAAAGAATGATAGGTAAATTTATTTGGTGGGGGGAAAAGCCTGAATAAAAAGTAAACTTCTGCCGGACTCCAGAACCAAAGGAGGCAAATGAGGTGTATACTTACCAAGCCAATTTTTTCCTAGATAGAAGGCTATACAGACTGGAGTTATGGTGAAGAAATCCACAATGGAATTAAGCTCCAACCAGAATGTTAGCTTGTCACTTGCTGCCAAAAACTACAAAATAAACACAAAAGCAAACAAAATCACAACACTGCACATAGTCAAAGATAATGAAACTATTCTCTCCCTATCTGGTCTTTTTGCTTCATGATGTGATCAGACTTCAAAGAGTAAGAGGTAATGTCAAATGAGGGCCCACAGTCTGAGTGATATATTTATTTATCTTTATTTATTTTTCTCACAGACCTATCTTAAATTTAAAGTAGAAAATTAATAGTTCTATCAGTGTAATAATTTGTCAAGTCTTATTTTGTACTTTGTACTTTTAATCTGCATACTTCTCTAAACTAATACAATTTTGTATTCATTGTAAGTCTCCTTAATGTGAGATAGATAGCAAATAAATTTAATAAATATGTAAAGTAACTTTGTCAAAAAGTGTGCTCATTTTCACTGATAGATATATTACAGATAGATATATTTTTCTACACATTATTTTAAAAAGTACTCAAAAATTGGAAGAAGATATGCACCAAGACAAATTCCTTGTGTGTCCAATCATACTTGAACAATAAAAAAAAATTCTATTCTATCTATTCTATTCTATTCTATTGTAAGAATGTGAAAATTACAGAATTTTCTGTAATTGCATTTCTATTCAGTTGGCTTAAGGAAATGAGAAATAGGCATGTTTGTATGACAATCTACATTGCATTGCAAATTTAAGCAAATTCCTGAACCATTCCTAGATCTCTCCCTCTTATTCTCTTTCTCCCAACTCTTTTAAAATATTTTAATTGCAAATATTTCTTACCCGCAATCCAAAATGCAGAAGAAAAAATAAATTAAAGAATAGATCGATCACAATTGTCTGGTCTTCAAAGGCGAGACAAAACTCTTTAACACTGTAGTAAGGGGGAAATTATTGTTTATGATTTATGAATAATCATTGTTTATATTAAGACAGGACTTTCATTAATTTTTTGAAATCAACCCATAGCAATTCTTTACAATCCAACCCAAAACAATCAGCTTGCATATTTCATCAGAACAGCATTCCTCAAAAATGTTTTAATAATCATTAAGAAAAATCAGAGCAGGAAGAGAATTGGAAATTAGAACTCAGTCAAGTGTCTGATTTCATTTGTAAGAAATCTACATGTCTTCATGAAATTCATTACTGGGAGATCAATTTGTGTGTGATTGAATCTAAATCCAGATATGTGGACTCTATCAACAAACACAACCACCCTTCCATAGTTCCTGGCCAGGATTCAAATCATTGCCCAGAGAGAGAAGGGAGCTGTTTCTTAATCTGGAAAGCCTTTGTCATAGCAAAGGAAGGAGCCAGAGACTACACAAAGAAGGAGTTTCATATATGCCCACATCTGAGCCTAGAAAGCTTAAAAAAAAAGAGTGAAGAACAACAAAGATGATTAGACAGCTAGAAGCTAAAACATACAATGAAATTTGCAGGAACTGGGTATGTCTAGTCTAGAAAAGAGAAGGACTAAAGGTGACATGATAATGGTCTTCCAATTTGAGGGGCTGACTCAAAGAAGAGAGGGACAATTTATTCTCCAAAGCACCTGAAGGCAGGACAAGAAATAATGGATAATGTCTGATGGAGATTCATAAAGGTTATTTATATAATAATGTCACAAAATGCATGTCATCATTTGCCCCTCTTTGCCTCCCTATGGATTCCATTGGAAATACAGATTATGCTTCATACACACACACACACACACACACACACACACACACACACACACACACACACACACGTTGGCTCCTATACAAAAGAGCACTCCAGTGTAAAGCCTTTGATATTAAAATGATATAACTGAATGATCTAAAAGCTGGCAGCATTCGAGCCAAGCCATATTCACACTGTATGCTGCAGAATATCAACAAGTAGAATTTCAAATTTTATTTGACATTTTTGACAGTTTCCACATTTTGTGTTGTTGACAAGTGAGGAATGACAGAATGAAATTGCCAAAACTGGTTTGATTTGCATTTTGCAAAATGTTGATGCTGTTTTTTTTCCAATCAAGTAGTGGAAAAAGAAATCTCGTGTTTGAAAAATGTGGCTTATATCTTTCAAAAGTGAAAGATGTTCCAGCTGTAAGTATCAAAAAGATATGGTAGTTGTTTTCACCTCATGGTGTACTCCAGAAGCTTATGTGTATACACATCCTGAATTTAGGATACTGACCAGTTAAATGCACAACTTTAGCAGAATATGTATATTGTAATTTAATGCAAAAGTACTAGACTTAAAAGAAAATTACAGGTAGTCCTTGACTTACAACAGTTTTAGCAACTGAACAAAGTTACAATGGCACTGAAAAAAAGTGACTTATGACTGTGATCAAAATTCAGATGCTTGACAACTGGTTCATATTTATGACCATTGCTATGTCCCAAGGTCATGTGATCACCTTTTGCAACCTTCTGATAAGCAAAGTCAACGGGGAAGCCAAATATACATTAATATTTAGATAGTGATAGTAGAGACAAATACATTAGAGAGAGGCAGACAGAGAGACTTAGAATTGATCATACAACTATTCTTAGGGATATGAAAGAATAACATCACAGATGCTTCTGATGATGAATCCGAGTTCTTTCTTTCCAATTTAATCATAATGGGATAAGTGCAAGCAGGAATAAAATCTGCCTAACATCTCTCAGCTTTAGAATTTTGGAAGATGACTGAGCTTTTCCTTTGTTTTAGAACAAAACATTCCAGATGTTTGTAACAGCATGGGACTCTCCTCTTGCAGTGCTTTCTGGAATGACTGCATGTCTATATACCACTCTGTCAAACACTCATATTAGGAAGTGCTGCAAAGCAGCTGCAGAGCCTCTGCAGAAACCTTGCTGCTTTGAATATGCAGGGCATTTCTGCAAACTCAGTGACAAAAAAGCTTCTGAACTTCCATTGCCCCTAAACAAACAACAGCTTTTAGATCCAGACATCCAGCTATACCAGTCTGGTGTAGTGGTTAAGGCATCAGGCTAGAAACCAGGAGACTATGAATTATAATCCCACCATAGGCACAAAACCAGCTGGGTGACTTCTGCTAAGGCTAGTCCTTCTCTCTCAGCCCTAAGAAGCAGGCAAAGGCAAGCTACTTCTGTAAATTCTTGCCAAGAAAACTGCAGAAAATTTATTGTTGTCTACAGTAGATGGCAGTATCTGGCCAAGTTAAGCAGGATAAGATCTGATTCATACTTTTATGGGAAACCATAAAATTCCACGGCTGTGGGCTAGATTGGAAATTAACCATACACAAAATAGCACACAATATCCTAGGAGGAAGCAACAGCAAATTGATTTTCTATTCTTACAAGAAAATATGCACATGAAATAACTAGGGGTTGAACTCAATTTAATTTAGTATATGGTAAGTTTAATGTATTTCTGTCCATTGATCAAATGGCTTTTTTTATCAAAAGAAAGGAGGGGGAGAGAGATTTTTAAAAAGTAACTATATTTTGATAAAAAATTAACACAAGAAATAAAATATGTTTTTTTAAAGAAATACATGTACATAGGATAAATTACAAGGTTCTAATTACCTGTAACAGTTGATGAAGTAAATGATGAGTGACCCAATACTAAATAGGAACACCAGTATTACCTAAAACAGAAACCTACGTAATTAATTCATTCTTTATTTGCCAATCTAATTCAAAACCAGAGGTTTCTAGGATTTCTCATTTTTCTAAGCTCAAGGCCATATTTGACATTTAAAAGACCCTTGGTGATGCAGTGATTAGAATGCAGTACTGCAAACTATTTCTGCTGACTGCCAGCTGCCAGCAGTTTGGCAATTTGATTCTCACTAACCCAAGATTGATTCAGCCTTCCATCCTTCCAAAGTCAGTAAAATGAGGACCCAGATTGTTGGGGCAATATGCTGACTTTGTAAATGGCACTGTGAAGAGGTACATAAGTCTAAGCGCTATAGCTATTGTCTCTCTTAATGGAACTCAAGAACTACTGGGTGGCAAAGAACCGGAAGCATCATGGTGAGACTGGCTGGAAAATAGCAGGCTCTGACAAGCCTTGAAAAAAATCCAGCCAGACAAACCACTGTTGGGGTCTTCGGATGGATCCATCTTGTAGGGACGGTGAAGAAAGAGAGGCACCTCGGATGACTAAGAGGAACAGGCAAGTTCTTCAGAGGTCAGAGGAAACTCTTCGATCCGGCAGTCGGGGCAGCAGCCATTATGACTATCACAAAGCTGGGACAGCTGGAATAAGATTTGTGCAGGTGTGGTGTTTTGGACGGAGTATTGGTACTGGGTGAATGATTGGCCAACTCACAGATAAAAAAAGAAGTATCTTAAAAATCTTCAAAAGAAGTCCCAGTGAGGAAATATTAGCTAATTGGCATTGGGAAATTTTAATGAAGGGAGGAGAATAAAATGGAGTTAAAGCACTAAAGTCCAGAATGGAGCTTGATATTTGGATTGGAAATTGGATTTGGAGATATTAAAATTATTATAAGAAAAAGGAATCTGAAAGAAAATAGTTTCTGAACAAGATTGAACATAATCTTAAAAGTTTTGGACTTTGAAGGAACAGCAAAGAAAAATTCAAAATAAAAAAGCCTTATAAAGGAAATTTTTCAGTTGGATTTTAAACTGGAATGTGGGATATATAAAATTAAGAAGAGAAATAAGAAACTTGAAAAGCATTTGATAAGCAGATTTAATACACAAATTGGATATTTTTGTGACTTTGTTGATTTGAAACTTGTTGGACATCTGCTGGCAGAAAAAAAAGCACTACAATGAACAATTTGAAATCGGGGGAAAAATACAGTGACCTTGAGTTACAAGAGCCATGAGAAGTTTGGAGGAGGATTTGTCTTCTTTTAAGCTGTTTGATCTCAACAACCAACTGAGGTGGAAAATAACAAAACTGTAAATTGGAGTTAAAAACAAACCAGAACATCAAAATGTGGCAGGAACTAATTGAAATGGTTAAAACGATGCGTGTATCATTTAATCTTGATAGAAAATGAGAAATTGTGTCAAAACATATTCAATTGGATAAATAGGATAAGCAAGAAAAGAGCATTAAAGATAAAGACATTGATGATGAAAAATTAAATGATTGCATTGGGAGTAACAATGAAAAAAAGAGAAAGGATAGGAGGAAACAACCCACAAAAAAGAAGCAAACTAAGGGAAGAAAAGGAAAGGGGAAAAGGCTAGAGGAAAATGTTTTTAATGATTACACTGGGATTAACAGTGGCAAAAATAGAGAGGATAGGACGAAGCAAAAGAGAAAAGAAAAGGGGAAAGGATTAGGCACAAAAAAGTTTAATAATTACACTGAGATCAACAGTGGGGAAATAAGAAAAGTGAGAGGACAAAAGGGGAACAGATCAGATGGGAACTTAGGGCAAACTAGAGGAGTAAAGGATTTAAAAGTCAAAGGAAGGATACAGAAGAAAAGACATAATAATTATAAAAAGAAAAAAGAAAATGAGAGAATGGGATACAGGGAGGAAAATTTTAAGAGGTGGATTGCTGGATGGATCAAGAGAAAATGGTTAAAAGGAATAATTAATGGAAAGGAGGAAGGGTAATAGGATATATACCTATAGTTATAAGTGAACTGTATTATTAATATTTGTGATTGTAACACGAAATAAATTGTGTAATACAAATGGTAGAATGGAGAAAAACAAGGGAAAGGGGGAAAGGAAATATGCTTTATAGTTATAGAATCAAATGAATTGTATTAATATCAGTATTGTAAAAATTGAATTATGATATAAATTGTGAAATACAAAAAGAATGGTAAAAGGGTTAATATGATCTTATTATGTATTTAGAAGGGGTTAAGATATGGAACGTCAAATGAAATTGAAATTGAATAAAATATTAATAGAAATTAAGAAAAATAAGATGATTAAGAGATTAAGATAATGTTTGCATCTGAAAAAGGTGGTGTGAAAAACAAAACTGAAGAAATATATTGTTTTTGATAAAATGATTGATAGGGAAATAAGAAATGATAAATTGGTTTGTCATAGAAAATAATTGACATTAAGAGATGAATGTGAAATATCAAGCTATAATAAAAAAAATAGAAACTAAGGATGGAAATGATTGTTTAAATTAAAGGGTTTCAATAGAAAAAAGGAAATAAGAGGAAACAAATTGATGATAATTTACAAATATGGTGAGTTTGAGAAATATATGTGCTAAATGTAGAAATAAGATAATAAAATGAAATAAGATTAAGATTGGAGGTTAGGGCAGATGATAATATTGATTATAAATTAAATATTAAGTAGAGATGAAAAATAAAAAAGTAGAAAAAAATAATATTATGGCAGAAATTGAAATATATAAATTATATTTGGGAAGTACTTATGTTATAAACTGTAAATTTTGACTCGGTCAATACTCTATCCAGAAAAAATGTACTGTTTATGTTTGTTTGTTCGTTTGTTTTTAATTATAATAATAATAATAAAAAAAGAACAACTAGGTGGCGTAAAAATAAAAAAAATCTATTTCATATCCTCCATTACCACTCCATTACCACTTCAATATAATATACATAAAATATAAACCACTGATTATCTCCAGTTTGTTACAACAATTTGGCCACTCTTAAAGTTTTCAATTAAATAATGCAAGCATTAGACTCTCTCTCACAGCCCTAGGAAGGAGGCCATGGCAAACCACCTCTGAAAAATCTTATTAATGAGTAGTCTTTGGTGCACTTTGAACTTGATTCTTTTCTGGCAAACATTTCATTACCCAAACTAGGTAATGAACATCATTAGTACTGATAATGTTACCTAGTTTGGATAATGAACGTCTGCAAAAAAACAACCAAGCTCAGAGAGTACCAAGGATTTCTCATTTCAGATCTGAGCTAAAATATTCTTTTCTATGGAAATCTTGACAAGAAAACCATAGACTTAGTCCAATAGCTGTCCAGGAATCAAAACACTGATCTTAAAAAAGGAAAGCTACATTTGGAATGGCCAGAGGAAAACATACAGGAACTGAGAGAAATGTGTTTGAAGATGCTTATATAATTAATGTTCTTCAATATTAATTGCAGTGAATCAATCATCTAAACAGGCTATCTTTGCAAGTTAGTCTTTCAGATATTTCATGTGGGTTTTTTTCAGAAGGTGGCAGCAATTTAATTCCTGAATTGATGGTACTGACAATCTTTTTTTTTTCACCTACCAAGAGTATCGCCACTCACCTGCTTAATCAATATTTAAGTCTTTCCTCAAAATTTAACTGTTCTGTGAAGGGTTTGTCCTAGTTCTTTATTTTATACACCCCTGTTGTTAAGCTGATTTAAGAGCAAAGCAAAGTCAAATATGGTTAAAATTTGGATGGAAATTAAGGTATTGCTAAACTAGGAAAGTGGAATATCCTGGATGAAGGCAAAGGCAGATTTTTGTCCTATTTATATATTTTAAAAAAGCAACAATCCCATAATGTCCATATCCATGAATTCATCCAGAGTTGAATTCAATTCAAATGAGATTTGACATAATGTTTCACATGTAATTATAGTAAATACATAGTCATTCTCCCTTTCTATATGCATGTGTTCACCTGGATTCCACTTTATGATAAAAATATTCCCCATTGCCTTTAGTTTTTTTGTGTTTATTTTTAGCATGTAAGGTACTTGAAGGAATAGACCTATTAAACCTGTTTTAGTAACACCAGAGCAGTAAGCTTTTCAGTCGTTTATTTTTTCCATGACATCATTTCATTTTAAGTGGGTTACATGAAACCTTCTCTTGCAGGGTTTGGTACCACTTTTCTTCCTGCATTTTTATAAATCTTGGGACACCTTTAGACTTGCTGATGCCTGTCTCCTGTGCATGGTAAATTCTATTTTAGCAACCTAAGCATTGACTCTTGTGCCTAATCATCAAATACTGAAATAATCATGAAATCATTCTGCAGTATAATTACTGAATATTCACCTACAATATTTAAGCCACCTTTAAAATAACTCACCAGAATACGGCCTATAGATGTCTGAGCTGAGATCATCATTACCACCCTGTCTTGAAACTTTCCTTTCCAGAAACTCAGCAATTTCATCTTATTGGTAAACAACTATCAAGATAAAAATAAATGTTTAGATTTAACACAGCTGGTCTACATTAAAATAAGGGTATTAATTAATTGCCTTCTGTGTGCCTCTTATATGGTGTAGGGCCAAACATTTATTCTGGAATTGCTGTCAAACAGATTTATTTAGTTATTTGGCTACTGCGCAACCAAAATTCAGTCTCAATACTACTCATTTCCATTGATTATTTTAGGATTCCAACAGAATACCAAAGTTGGATGGGGCCTTGGAGGTCTTCTAGTCCAAACACCTGCTGAGGCAGGAAACCCTATACCATTTCAGACAAATGATTATACAATCTCTTCATAAAAACTTCCAGTGAATTATGAACCATGAAGTATGACATCTGGAAAGGAAGGGACAGAAAACCCCTTAAAAAAACCACCCTCAACTGAAATGCCAATCAGAGTGTTATATTAGAAAACAAAATCAGAAACCTATTTCCCAAAAAGAAAATTAAATGTTACAAGGAAATAACCTGATCTATCATTTTATAATTTATATCCTACTTCTTCCTAAATTTGGTGAAATTCAAATGATGGTAAAATAGAGTTTGTTTTCTTCAGGGGATGGAGAGTGGGTGTCCATAGGTAATTAGGGAATACTATAAATAAGCAATGAATATCAAATGAATACACCAATAATATGCAATCAACACACTGATTCTACATCAGAATTCTCAGAAAAGCCCAAGATATTTCACTTCCTTTACATGTAACTCTCTGATTTTAACTTCATGAGTAAGGTGTGCAATGTTCAGATATATAATCCTAATAATTCCCAGCCACATTTTCTTTTTATGACTTATAGAGCACACTTACCTGAAATTGAATGGAATATCTAGAGAAGCACCTATGTAATGTGTATCGGATTACTCTGACCATCAAGATGATAATGATACCTCCCACAAAAATAAAGAGACAAGAAGTGATAAAGGCCAGCTGGACATAATCAGTGCAATGGCTTCCAAATTGTTCAGACCAGTTGTCGTTGAACTGAGAAGTTCTTAGGACTACTGGCTTGTCGGCCATTTTTTCCACTTCCTTTTTGTTCCCTTGGGGAATTCTAAGAAATTCTATTCCTTTGCAGAATGTTTGTGATGTCACTTCCACTATGCAAACCATGTCTGTGTGTGTGAGAGAGAGGGGGGAGGGAGGGAGGGAGGGAGGGAGAGAGAGAGAGAGAAAGAAAGAGAGAGAGAGCTTTTAAATCCACAAATGATGGGTCCTTGGTGCTCTCTGAACTGTTGTCTTGCAGATGTTTCATTACCCAAACAAGGTAACATCAGTGCTAGTCCAATGATGTTACCTAGTTGGCAAGAAAATAACCAAACTCAGAGAACATCAAGGGCTCCTCATTTCAGTCCTGAGCTAAAAATATTCTTCTTTATTAGACCCTTTATTAGAAGTATCACGCAGAAACCACAGGCTTGAAAAGAAAATTAGTTTCCCTTCAGATGTTTTGTAAAATATGTCACTATTCCTATCTAATTGACAAACAGACCAAGGCTTCTTCTCTTTATATTCATTTACATAATTTATATCCAAGGATTATACCCAGAGATCACTTCATGAAAATTCATGGCTAATAAAGAAGCAATGGATGGAAACTAATCAAGGAGAGAACCAACTTAGAACTAAGGAGAAGTTTCCTGACAGTGAAAACAATAAACTAGTGAAATAACTTGTGTCCAGAAACTGTGGGTACTCCAATTTTTATGAAGTGATTGGGCAGCCATTTATTTGAAATGGTATAGGGCCGTGATGGCGAACCTATGGCACATGTGCCAGAGGTGGCACACAGCACCCCCTCTGATGGCACGCTAGCCGTTGCCTCAGTTCAGCTCCACTGCACATGCATGCACACCTCCCACTGGCCAGCTAGTCTTTGGGTCATTGGTACAGAGTGTCCTGCTTGAGCAAGGTTTGGATTAAAAGACCTTCCAAGGTCCCTTCTAATTCTATCTCCCCCTGACCTGGCACTTCTTGGAATCTTAATATGTTTTTTACTTCTCCACAGCTCCATTAATGTTTTTTAGAAATACAGAAAGAATTAAATACAGAAAGAATTAAATACAGAAATACAGAAAGAAATACAGAAAGAATTTCCCCCGGTACCTGGAGGAAACCGTCTATCTAGACCCGTTCCAGTCCGGTTTCCGGCCCGGTTACAGCACCGAGACGGCTTTGGTCGCGTTGGTGGATGATCTCTGGAGGGCCAGGGATAGGGGTTATTCCTCTGCCTTGGTCCTATTAGACCTCTCAGCGGCTTTTGATACCATCGACCATGGTATCCTGCTGCACCGGTTGGAGGGATTGGGAGTGGGAGGCACCGTTTATCGGTGGTTCTCCTCCTATCTCTCCGATCGGTCGCAGACGGTGTTGATGGGGGGGCAGAGGTCGGCCCCGAGACGCCTCACTTGTGGGGTGCCTCAGGGGTCGATTCTCTCGCCCCTCTTGTTCAACATCTATATGAAGCCGCTGGGTGAGATCATCAGTGGTTTCGGTGTGAGGTACCAGCTGTACGCTGACGACACTCAGCTGTACTTTTCCACACCGGACCACCCCAACGAAGCTATCGAGGTGTTGTCCCGGTGTCTGGAAGCCGTACGGGTCTGGATGGGGAGAAACAGGCTCAAGCTCAATCCCTCCAAGACGGAGTGGCTGTGGATGCCGGCATCCCGGTACAGTCAGCTGCAGCCTCGGCTGACTGTTGGGGGCGAGTCATTGGCCCCAATGGAGAGGGTACGCAACTTGGGCGTTCTCCTGGATGGACGGCTGTCTTTTGAAGATCACTTGACGGCCGTCTCCAGGAGAGCCTTTCACCAGGTTCGCCTGGTCCGCCAGTTGCGTCCCTTTCTGGACCGGGATGCCTTATGCACGGTCACTCATGCTCTCGTGACATCTCGCCTGGACTACTGCAATGCTCTCTACATGGGGCTCCCCTTGAGGAGCACCCGGAGACTCCAGGTAGTTCAGAATGCGGCTGCGCGGGTGATAGAGGGAGCCCCTCGTGGCTCCCATGTAACACCCCTCCTGCGCAGACTGCACTGGCTACCTGTGGTTTTCCGGGTGCGCTTCAAAGTTTTGGTAATGATCTTCAAAGCGCTCCATGGCATAGGTCCGGGTTACTTACGGGACCGTCTACTTACGGGACCATCTACTGCCACCGAATGCCTCCCACCGGCCCGTGTGCTCTCACAGGGAGGGACTCCTCAGGGTGCCGTCGGCCAGGCAGTGCCGACTGGCGATGCCCAGGGGAAGGGCCTTTTCTGTGGGGGCTCCCACCCTCTGGAATGAGCTTCCCCCAGGACTTCGTCAACTTCCTGACCTTCGGACCTTCCGCCGCGAGCTCAAGACACATCTATTTATTTGCGCAGGACTGGACTAGATTTTTAAAAAAAATTTAAAATTTTAAATGTCTAAATTTTAGATTTGGTTTTAAATTGGGTTTTATTGTTTATATGTCTATTTTAAATTTTGGCCTATATAATAAGTTTTTTAGATGAATGTTTTACTTTGTATATTTATGTGTTTTTATATGGCTGTACACCACCCTGAGTCCCTAGGGAGATAGGGCGGTATAAAAGTACGAATAAATAAATAAATAAATAAATAAATAATGGCTCATAGATCACATCTACTTTGGCTTCAAGGCAGAAGGAAAGGACTTCTCCAACCACCAGAAGGAAAGAAAAAAAAATCCAAGTATTACATTCTACAAATTGCTAAATAAAGTACAACAGGCCACTTTTCTCTAATCAAGCCTTGAAGTCCCCTTGCAGCTGCTGGGATCAGATGTGTTACTGAGCTCAACCAACTTACACCCTACTGAAATGTAATCTCATCCAACTCTTTAGGATTCCTGAAAAGACTTTTTAAATCTTTTATGTAGCTGATGGAAAAATAATATTGCAATCAGGTTCCTCTTCATGCAATCAGAACAGCTGAGTGGGAGAGTGATGATTTTATCTGAAAAGAGGACACATGCTCAGGCAAACTAAGTAGGAAAACAACAGCTCGCTTACTGGCATGGGAGGTGGTAAATACATAAGACAATACAGTGGACTTCAAATGCAGTGATTAGTTGATGTCCTTTCTTCTTTCTTTCTAAAAACCAGAGGAGCCCATTTGCAGACAGAGCATCTGGATACAGACAGAAAGACAATGACATAATGTGCCAATAGCAGCCATTTTGCAACTCTGATAAAATGATTCTTTTTATTCAGCTGAAGGCCATATGTGGAGTCTTTCTGACTAATGGCACAATTATAATCATCTCTCCTTTATAGATATCTTAATACATCAACTAGCATCTGCTAAAAATGTTCCAGCATTTAGCCTATAAGGGAGGCCTTATTGTAAAGGTTATGATTCATTTTGTGAAGGTATTATTCTTGATAATTCAAAACTTACTTTCTCAAAAGATGAAGGTAAATCAGACTCCACCCCCATTTTAATACTGATTAAGATGTGTCAGGATTGCAGCACTCAGAATTCCAAATCACAGTTAAGAATTCTGGAAAAAACAGGCTCAACTCATCTGGAAGATAGCAGGTTGAAGAAGGTTAAGAAAAGATAAAGTATTTTCTTGGCTTGTCTCTCTAGCACCAGTTTATTCAATCTATATGATCATACTGCAGGAGAAGGGCAGATAGAGCGGGAGAGTAGAGTTAAACAAATCATCAGCTTAAAGTTATTGCATTCCCACATTTGTTCCAAGTCCAATCACTTCTGAATTCCATCGACCCTTATCCAGCACCAATTTAGTACTGAATTTTAGTTGACCAGATTCCTGTGTATAAGCTTGTATAAACCTATGCTATAACCTAACCGGTGGTTCTGATTCTTTATGCCTAACACATATCCATATATATGTTACAAAATGTAGTCCAGAAGTCCATTTATAAAGAAGAATTTTCATCTCAATAGCAAATAAGGGCATCTGGAAAGGTACTCTCTTTTTTCCAAAACAAAGTTCACCCTTCATGGAGATCCTCCAAGGATGGAAACTCATGTCATCTGGTCATCAAAATTGCCTATAATTTATAATCCACAGCATTATTAGAGTTGATCTTAAAGGGGCAGCAACCATGAAGGCAATTATAATATACAGTATAGACCAGCAGTAGGCATGAGCTTAAATGGACTCCAGAGGATGGTAGAGGATAGGAAGGCCTGGTGGAATGTTGTCCATGGGGGTCGCGATGGGTCGGACACGACTTTGCAACTAACAACAACAACATAGACCAAAGAAGAGCTACAGTATCAGGTTGTCTCATATATATATATATATATATATATATATATATATATATATATATATATATATGTATATATATATATATATATATATATATATATATATATATATATATATATATATATATATATATATATATATATGTCATACAGTATATATAAATAGAATGCAGTATTGCAGGCTAACTCTGCCCACTGCCAGGATATCGATCCTGACCATCTCAAGGTTGACTCAGCCTTCCACCCTTCTGAGGTCAGTAAAATGAGGACCCAGATTGTTGGGGACAATATGCTGGCTCTGAAAACTGCTTAGAGAGTGCTGTAAAGTACTATACATTACTCCAAAAATAAGACCCGGTTTTATTTTGTTTTGGACCCCAAAATAAGCACCAGGTCTTATTTTCAGGAGATGTCTCACCTGCTTACCTTAGGACCATTGCAGCCAGGCCTCCCACACCCTGACAACTATCGTGCCACTGCCGACCTCTTCTATGATGCTGCCGCTTGCAGCAGGATGCCGCATGGCATATTACGCCATTGCACATACAAACAGCAGCACTTGTGCAATGCTCCATATGGCCTCCTGTCACAAGCAGCACCATTGGTGCAACGTGACATGTGGCATCCTGCCACAAGTGGCAACACTGGTGTGACAAACCACGCAGCCTCCTACTGTAAGCGTCAGCACTGGCATGATGTGCCATGTGGTGTCTGGCTGCAAGTGGCCATAGAAGAAATCAGGCAGTGGCACAACAGGTGTCAGGGCATGTGTTGTGACCCAGGCCCAAGTAGGTAGTAGGAAACTCAGTCCGTGAAAAAACAAACAAACTTTATTCGAACTGCTGAGAATTACTTCATTCCCAGCGTTGTTCAACTCAAATTAAAACAAATTCCTCCCAACACAAATTCCTCAGTCCTATCACAAACCTTGGTCCAATTTGGCAAACTACCAAAGGCCTTTCTTGGCAAATGTTCACAAGTCACAAAAATAAATGCAAGACGCAGATGAAGCAGAAGATGAAGCTATCAACATTGTTTTCCGGCAAAGCCCAAACGCCGTTGCTGGTCTGTTTTAAGACTTATGGGAGTTGTCCTTTTTTGCTTGAGCTGCTCTTGCCTTCTGGCAGCTCTTCTCATCCATGCATTAGGAACAGGCTCCTCCTGTTCCTGTTCCTCACTACTATCAGTCTCTGGAGGCTCTGGAGTCCACACCTCACTCCCCGATGGCCCTGGCCTCACCTCAGCCTTATTGCTGTCCGACTCCATTGCCAGCTCTGCAGGCTGCTGGTGGACCACAACAGCATGGGAGGCCTAGCTGCAGAGATGCTAAGGTAAACGAGTGCAGGGTGTGTGGGGTAGCTCCACCCATCACCCCTGCCTAGCTTGATTTTTACTCATGCACCTTGCTCCCCCCTCATACAACCAGACAGTGGGACAGACTGGGCAGGGTTTTAACTTATTTTGGGAGTAGGGCTTATATTAGGCACACATATAAAAATCAAGCTAGGTCTTATTTTAGGGATAGGTCTTATTTTTACGGGAACACGGTATTAAGTGGTATATAAGTGCTATTGCTGTTATATCCCACTCTTATTTGTATAACTGAAGGTAGCATATATAATGCTCTTCTATTATATTTTCCTTAGAACATTTTTGTTGTGAAGTGAGTTGGGCTGAGAGACAATGATTAATCCAGATTCACCCAACCAGGTTCCATGCCTAAGAAGTGACTAGAATTTACAGTATCAACAAACTGTCCCAAGTATTGATCATGATAACTGTAAGTTGAGTGCAAGTCAAATTTGAAGTGTCTCACTATTTTCTTCTGAGTCTGATGATAGGTCAAGAAAGGTCTCAAATTAGAAATAACAATTAGAGTCAAATGAGATGGAAGCAGGGTCGTGAAACGTTTCCAATGAGATATTACGAAAATATTTTAAGCAGGTGCATCATTTTTAAAAATTTATTAATATAGCTATGTCTCTTTTTTAAGATCATGGGAAAGTCTAGAAACAGATACGACTGCTTTAAAGAGGCTATTTATTCCAAAGTACCTCCTTCAAATCATTTTCAAAGCATACACATGGTTTGATGGCTTAGCTTTATATTTTAAAATTCTCAAGGGATTGTAAAGAAAACTTAGTTTTTACTGTGTGAGTTTTAAGGAATTAATGAACAATGAAATTTGCATATCTATGCACATTAACTCAGAAAGGGAAAATGTATATGATTTACATTGCATACACTGAATAAAACCAGTCTTTGGAAAAATATTACACCTATGTGTAAAGGAAGGAACATGAAAATGCCTTTCCTAAAATAGCACATATAGATAGTCCTTGAAATATAACAGCATGTTTAGTGACTGTTCAAAATTACAACAGCACTGAAAAAGTGACATGACCATTTTTCACAATTATGACCATTACATTATGCTCTTGGTCTTGTGACCTAAAGTCAGATGCTTGACAAAAGATTCATATTATGACAGTTGCAGTGTCCTGGGATCATGCAATCATTTTTTGTGACCTGACAAGCAAAGTCAATGAGGAAGCCAGATTGGCAATCATGTTATTAATTTAACAATTGCAGTGATCTGCAGTTCTATTTGCAACCTGTACAACTTGTACAAAGATCAGGCAAAACTCACTTAACAAATGACTCACTTAACAACAGAAGTTGCGGTCATAAGTCAAGGACTATTTGTATAATACTTCCCCCCCCAAGGTCTTACAGAAAATGTATTTTTAATATTTTTTAAAAAAAGTACCTGATTAATGGAAGAATGCATATTTAATTAGACAAAATAAATTTCTTGAGTAACTGAGCAATGCCTTTTTAATCAAAGTATTTCAATAGATTAATTTAGCTGATCAATCAACCAAATATTGCAGCCCAATTAGAATAACACCTCTTCTAATGCATTTAGGAGAAATAATTCTCTTTATGCTTTTGTGCTTCTGCAGTTTGCAACGCATCCCTCAGTTTAAATTATGATCAAAACATTCAAAAATGAAAGTTCCTGAATCAAATAAGTTTTAAACCATGTCTTTCAATATGTCCTCTGTTTAAAAGTAAAATATGTCACATGTCAATATACCATCATTACACACAAATTATATTTGAGGAAGATATTTTTAGATAAGGATACCTACATATTTTTTGAGCTATGAGTGCCTGCATTAAATTAAAATAGATGATTAAAAGCACTTCCATACCAATATTGAAGTTGCATAAAATAGGCTAGCTCTACTGTGCTTTACCTTGCAAAGTGGATTTTACTGATCAGTTACACATTTACAGAAATAACTTTGGTTACTTGAGATGGTGCTCCATTCAGCTCCCTAGAAGACGTAAGGTGTGGGGGGGGGGCAGAGTTAATTTTATCCCAATAGACTGGGTGCATGGTGCAAAGCTTCAGTGAAAAGTGCTTTTTCAAAACTCTACATATTGTGGTAGAATCTGGTGCTGAGTTGCAGGACAGAGTGGTCCTTTCCCAAGAGCTAAGAAGCAAATCAGCTTTGAGTACTGGGTATACAGAATGATTCTCCCTAGAATTCACAGGATTTACATGATAGGAGCCATGGTGGCACAGTGGTTAGAAAGCAGTATTGGAAACTGATTCTGCCCACCTGATAGGGCTCAAGGTTGACTCAGCCTTTCATCCTTCTGAAGTTGGTAAAATGAGGGCCCAGATTATTGGGAGCAATATGCTGACACTGTAAACCACTCAGAGAGTGCTGTAAAACACTATGGGAAGTATATAAGTCTATGTGCTATTGCAATTGCTATAGCTATTCAAATTGTGCTTTAGTCTGGCAAGATTCCTGTCTATGGGGAAACAGCAACAAAGAAACTACTCTGACCAATTCATCATGTTGTTCTTGATTCCTTGCACCCAATAATATCCTACTTGACATGGTGCCAATAGCTACACTTTTCTAGCGGCAAAAAACTAAACAGGATAGAACTTCATTAATAGTGCATTTCATGGGATTTTCTAGACTCGGAAATAAAAAAGAAAAAAAAACCTAATTCTGCATTATTTTCAAGAACACCATATAAGCCCACTAAGACAGCAGGAGCTGAACTTGACCTGAAGGAGTTTCATTTTTTTAATATCATTTTCTTATCTCTTCTATCAACATTTCTGGGTTATGTTTATTCAGAAACATAATTCACCAGCAGCCATAATTTTTTATTAACTTTAATTTAACAGCAGGTTTTGTTCCTTCTTGTGTCCTGTCTGGAACATCTTATTGGTCATGGCTAGGGCTTACCATTGGATGGCAGCATATACCTGCCTTTAAGATTCAGTGCCATCTTTATCCTCTATCTTGGCACAAACAAGTTAGGAAGAAATGGCAGCTACAGAGAATAAGAATATGTCTGTCTGTCTGTCTATTTATCTATCTCAGGAAGAGAATACAGGGAGTTGCTGTCAATTGATTTTGAGGTTACCACTTGCTGTTTTCCTGTCAAGCTCCAAGGATGGGTTGAGTGAAAATGTGATGTCTCTTTGGATGCATTGAGCCCAAATGCTGCAGAGATGGATCTATGCTGAACTTTAATTTATCAAGTAATCAGTATGCCAAACAAAATCCATATCTTCTGAGCAAAAGATGCCCCATTACGCTCAGAAGAGAACAGGCAGAAGATTCTAGCTGTAGCAAGCTTCCTGCAAGATTTGTAGGTGGGAAGGCACTAGCAATTGTTCCCTCTTCAAGAATCTGTCAAAATATTGCAAACAGAAATTGCTGGTATATTAATAAGGTTCTCTTTTAATTGACCCTTGTTAATGCTAATTTGAAGGGCCCAAGTGTGAGAAAATATCTTTTCTCCTTGTAAGCTCAGTTTATACATGACAAAAATAGGTCCAGCATGGTAGAAGGCTTTATAATTCCCATCAATTTCATCATCTCTAGGTTAGGATGGGATCAGGACCATAAAGAAGTCTTGGGGGCTAGCAAGTTGTAGTAAATAGATTCATCTGTTCTCCTTGCAATCCTCTACTCAGCCATGCAGAAAGAGATAGAGATTTTATATTCAACAAAAATATGACTCTTAAAAATGCATTGTTAAACAGTAATCATCTGTACTTTCTCTGAGGCAAAAGACAAATACCATACCTTATCCAGGGTATAACAAACAAAAGCCAAGACAAATTTACTTCCTTTTATAGTGCTTAGAGATAAACAAACTGAATTTCTTTGGTTTTCTTTTTCTCACATACAGGCTTTACTCCTTGAGTGAATCAGGAAATCCTTTTTCCCCCCTCTTTCCTTGATTTTTCACTGTAAGTCCTCGGCCTGTTGCTATCTCCCAGTTAAGTCTACCTCATAGCTACCGTGAACATAATAGGTAGACTATGTGTCTGTGTACGCACACATTGTGTGCATTTAAATACTGGACCTTTCCTTTAGCTAGTCTAACTTATCTTTGCCTATCTTTTGCTTCTCAAAAGGTTGCAAAAGGTGATCACATGACCTTGGCAATGATCATAAGCAATGATCATAAGTATGAACCAATTGCTAAGCATCTGAATTTTGATCACATGATCATGTGGATGCTACAAAGTTTAACTGTGAAAAATGGTCATAAATCTCTTTTTTCAGTGGCATTGTAACTTTGAACGGTCTAAATGAACTGTTGTAAGACAAGGACTACAGATCACAGAATATATTACATGTTGTTTTTGCATCACTTCATTGAGGAGAGCACTAATAATCTACTGCCATGCTAATTACCCCACTGGTTAGTAACTGTTCAGGCAACAGACCAGTGGTGAAATATAAAATTTGTTACTACCGGTTCTGTGGGTGTGGCTTGGTGGTAATGTGACTGGGTGGGCGTGGCCAATTTTTTTTTACTTTAAAAAGCATTTTTTCTACAATCTGTTTGACCAAAGAGGCTGTAAAAAAATACTTTTAAAGGGTTCTGACGATCCTAGCTGAGTTGCCTGATTGTAAGAACCCTTTAAAAGCATTTTTTTACAACCTCTTCGGCTGAAGAGGGTATAGAAAAAATGCTTTTAAAAGGTTCTGACAATCCCAGCTCAGCCGCGTAATCATCAGAGGCTTTTTTTTTACTTTTAAAAGCATTTTTTTCAGCTGAAGAAAAAATGCTTTTAAAAGTAAAAAAAACCAACAACCCAGCACAGCTCAGCTGGGCATGGGTGGACAGGGGCAGGGATTTTTGCTACTGGTTCTCCGAACCGCCCGCCACCATCGCTACCGGATCGGGTGATCCGGTCCGAACTGGGAGCATTTCACCCCTGCAACAGACCCCTTTGCTCTATGATTAATTACAGTGAGCACTTGTCCTTTATTATGACAATAATAATTCTATTTGAGGTTCATCTTCCAATAGTTTCTTCCCATAATGTATGATTGGATAGACTTGGCATAGTTTAGGTTCCACCAATGAAACAATCTAGTAGGACTAAGGAACCATATTGTTAAGCAGGAAACCAAGTGTGGCTCGGTGCAAATGAGGAGGGAGACTCTAGGTTCTGTTTCTAAGTCACACATGTCAGCATTCCAGAAAGCCCCCACTCCAATTAAAAACTCTGAGGCAAGCATTTCTCAAAGTTCCATTTATTAGAATAGAATAGAATAGAATAGAATAGAATAGAATAGAATAGAATAGAATAGAATAGAATAGAATTTTTTATTGGCCAAGTGTGATTGGACACACAAGGAATTTGTCTTGGTGCATATGCTCTCAGTGTACATAAAAGAAAAGATATCTTCATCAAGGTACAACATTTACAACACAAATGATGGTCAATATATCAATATAAATCATAAAGATTACCAGCAACAAAGTTACAGTCATACTGTAGAGTAGGTATACTTAGATATACATACTTAGGTATACATATATATACGTAGGTATACATACTTAGAGTAGGTATACTGGCACATCTGGGAAAACCCGAATCTGAGAGTTCCAGGTTTTTCCTCAGTAAATCAAAATGCCAAATCCAGTCTGTCATATGGCCCAATCATAATCCATCCCAATTTGAGCCATCACTGCAACTCCTCCTCCTCCAGATTCATAAACACCATGACCTTGACTGAAGGGAAGAATGATATTATGTCTAACTTCAATCACTCTCCTGAATCCCCCCCCCTCCTATTTTCCCAAGTGCAAGAAGTTGGCAGCATGGAAGCTTCTGGTGTTAATATGGCTTCCAAAGCTGACAGGCGTCCCCTCTGAGGAAAAAACCACACTCTGGAAAATAAAATGGACAAAACACAAAAGAAGAGGGTTATTCATAAAACTGCTTAACCCCCTCTCCCCCCTCCCGGAGGATTCTTTGGCTTATCAGGGAATTTATTGTGAAATTGTTCCACTAGTTTATCAGCTTTCAGATCCCAACTTTTGTTCCATGTAACTTCTGACAAAGGGTACCTTTTCCAGTGTATTAAATCTTGTAACCAACGTCATTGCAACCTAGAGTCAAGAATCTTCTTGACTTCGTAATGAATTTCACCTTGTACTCTCATAGGAGGGGGGGAGCAGCTGGTAAGGGTCTCAAGATAGAACCCATTGCTGGTTTTAAAAGGCTGCTGTGAAACATGGGATGTATTTTCCCCAGGATTCAAGGGGGGTTAAGCTGGACCATTACAGGGTTAATCACTTTCACTATAGTAAAAGGACCGATGAATTTTGGTCCAAATTTCTTGCTAGGTAGCCTCAATCTTAAGTACTTCGTTGACAAAAACATCTTACCTCCTATTCGAAAAGGTGGCTGGAGAGACCTATGTTTGTCTTCCTGGGTTTTATATTTATCAGCCACTTCTGCTAGAGCTTTCTTAGTATTCTCCCAACCCTTTTGTGAGGAGGTCATCCATTCTGTTAGGGACATGGAAGTGGGTGGTTCTCTAGGCAATTCCCCTTAGATCTAGCTTGGTGAAGATTTTGCTTTTTGATAAGTGGTTCAGCAAGTCTTTCATTAGGGGTAGGGGGTAGGTGTTTTGTATCCAAATTGCATTGACATCACAAAAATCAACACATAATCTCAGCCCCCATCTTTCTTCTCTTTAAAGTGGGGGCTGCCACTTTAGATTTTGAAGTCTCGATGAATCGTCTGGCTAAATTGGTATTGATGTACTTACTCAACTCAGTCATTTCTGTAGGTGTCATGGAGTACATTCTGGGTTTTGGTAACTTGGCCCCAGGTTCTAATTTGATGGCACAGTCAGTGGCTCAATAAGGGGGAAGGATTCCTCCTCACTAAATGCCTCGGCCAGGTCTTTATATTCCTTGGGAATCTGGGGCTCACTTCGAGGGCAGTCAGAAGTGGCTCTTGGGGCTTCTGGCATTTGGCTTCTATAGTTTGGCATTCTCTTGGGAGGAGGGACTGGGGGCAGTGGGCCGACACCAATTATGATTTTTCATTATTCATCCTCCCATTTGATGATGGGGGCCTACTTGTCAAACCAAGCAAGGCCCAATATGACAAATTCTGACATCTTTGGCACTACTATAAATCATGTAAGTTCACGATGTCTGCCAAATTCCAATCTAACCAGTTCAGTAATGTGGATGTCTGGGACTCCATCAAAGAGCCGTGGTAGCTCAGGCTGTAAGAAGCCTGTTATTAAAAACACAGCAGCCTGCAATTACTGCAGGTTCAAGGCTGGCCCAAGGTTGACTCAGCCTTCCATCCTTTATAAGGTAGGTAAAATGAGGACCCAGATTGTTGGGGGCAATAAGTTGACTTTGTAAATATACAAATAGTCTCATTCTGTAAGCCGCCCTGAGTCTTCGGAGAAGGGCGGGATATAAATGTAAATTAAAAAAAATTAATGTCCCATCCACCTGTTCAAACTTAATTTGTTTGGGAGACCAACTGCAGCAAGTGGGAGATCAAACAGATTCCTAACCAACCTAGCTGACAACTTTGTTGTACAAAAGGTAGAGGAGGGAACAAGAGGGACAGCCATATTGGATTTAATTCTTACAAACAGAAGAAGTGATAGAGGAAGTTGAAACTGCAGGAAACTTGGATGAGAGTGTTCATGTCATACCAGAATTAACATAATGCAAACACAAGCAATAGAACATAATGATACCAGAATCTTATATTTTAAAAGAGCTGATTTTAACAAACTCAGAGAGAACTTGGGAAAGATTCCTTGGACAAAAATCCTAAAGGGGGACACAACTCAAGAAGCTTGGGAAACTCTGAAAAATATTATCATAAAAACCTAGTCCACCACAACAAGAAACAAGAAATCCAAGAAGGAAGGGAGGGAAGAAGGAGAAGAAAGGGTGTCATAAAATAAGAGAGAGGGAATGGTAGAAGAGCAACCCCAAATATATCCTAATTTTTTAGGAGGAACTAATATGAAGATCAAAAGATAAATATGTATGTTTTAAAATGGATAAGAGACTGTACATTTAAGTATGTTTTTGAGAAATAAAAATAAAAAACTTTTAAAAAAAGAGACAACGAGAGAGCGTTTCAAATATGCAGTTAGGAAAAAGATGCAGGGAATAGTTAACAAAGGATATCAGGCTCAGCCCCTCCCCCCCAACACAGTGACTAAATTACTAGACCAGTGAAATACTGTGGACATAATATACTTAGATTTCAGCAAGGCATTTGACAAAGTAGACCACAACCTTTTACCAGGTTCGCCTGGTTCGCCAGTTGCGTCCCTTCCTTGATCGGGATGCCTTATGCACGGTCACTCACGCTCTGGTTACGTCTAGGCTGGATTATTGCAATGCTCTCTACATGGGGCTGCCCTTGAGGTGCACCCGGAGGCTGCAGTTAGTCCAGAATGCGGCTGCGCGAGTAGTAACGGGAGCCGCTCGTGGCTCCCACGTGACACCGCTGCTCCGTAGCTTGCACTGGCTTCCTGTGGTCTTTCGGGTGCGCTTCAAGATTTTGGTAACTATCTTTAAAGCGCTCCATGGCTTAGGACCCGGGTACTTACGAGACCGCCTGCTGTTACCTTTTGCCTCCCACCGACCAGACGACAGACAGAGAGGGTCTCCTCAGGGTGCCGCCCGCCAAACAGTGTCGGCTGGCGGCCCCCAGGAGTAGGGCCTTCTCTGTGGGGGCAGTGACGCTCTGGAATGAACTTCCCCCCGGTCTGCGTCAAGTGCCCGATCTTCGGACCTTCCGTCGTGAGCTCAAAACATATTTATTCATTAAAGCGGGACTGGCATAATTTAGTGATGTATTTTAATTGGGGTTTTAATATTTTTTAACTTTTTAATTTAAATTTTAATAATCGGCCTTTAAAATTTGCTCTTTTTAATTGTTGTTTTAAACTGTATATATCTTTATTTTTACTTTGGCTGTACACCGCCCTGAGTCCTTCGGGAGAAGGGCGGTATAAAAATTTAATAAAATAAATAAAATAAATAAACCTACTTCTTGGTAAGCTAGAAAAAAGTGGCATAGATAGCATCACTATCAGATGGATTTGTAACTGGCTGACAAACCATACTCAATGAATAGTCCTTAATGGTATTAGGTCTACATGGAGGGAAGTAAGCAGTGGGGTACCACAAGGTTCCATCTTAGGCCCAGTATTCTTCATAAACAATTTAGATGAGGGAATAGAAGGGGATCAAGGGCAGATTCAACCCAGAAATAAGGATGAATTTTCTGACAATGAGAACCACCACCCAATGGAACAGCTTGCCTTCAGAAGTTGTGACAATTTCACCACTGAAAGCTTTCAAAAAGAGACTGGACTGTCATTTTTCAGAAATAGTGTAGGGTTAATCTCAGTCTTTCCTTTCCTTTCCTTTCCTTTCCTTTCCTTTCCTTTCCTTTCCTTTCCTTTCCTTTCCTTTCCTTGCCTTGCCTTGCCTTGCCTTGCCTTGCCTTGCCTTGCCTTGCCTTGCCTTGCCTTGCCTTGCCTTGCCTTGCCTTGCCTTGCCTTGCCTTGCCTTGCTTTTGTCTTTTCCTTGCCTTTCACTTTTCCTTGCCTTTCACTTTTCCTTTCCTTCCCTTCACTTTTCCATTTTAATATAAGCAAGGAGCTCTTAAGTACATGGAAGCATCAACTTACATGTACTTATATTATACATGTAAAGACTCTTTCTGCATGTTCAAAGTATGTAATGGAATTTAAAGAGAAATCTGCTTTTGCTGGTGTGACACTAAGTGTTAACTGATTTGTTTTGGTCTGACTTAGCCAAAAATAAATCCAGTCATTGTAGTTTATAAAATACAATGCATTACATAACATACTGTGTGAACAACAGAGATAAACTTTTTTTAATTAAAAAAGGTAAATAAATCATTACCCAAGAAATGCAGATTTAGAATGATGTGTGAGCCCAGCTATTGAATCAGGAAGGCAAAGCAGTGTTACAAACATAACTCTATTTTCATTGGTGAAATGTTGGAGGTGACTTCACCCCAAACCATTGGATCTTATTAGGGTTACTTAGAGAGACACTTTGATAGAAGAAAGTCATTTAAGTATAGTAGGGCAGACACTAGAAATTGGGAGAGTCCTGCTTTAGGCACAAAGCCAGCTGGGTGACCTTGGCTCAGTCATTCTTTCTCAACCTTGGAAAGAAGACAAGGCAAAATCACTTGCAAAAATCCTTGCCAAGAAAATTGCAAGGGCCAGTCCAGGCAGTTGTCAGGAGTCAACATTGACTCAAAGGTGCATACAAACACATACGTGGTTACTTAGCAACAAAAGGTATTCCACATGGATTTAGAGAAAGTCCTGTTGTTCCCATAAAAGGCTGGATGGTTTTCCTCCTGAACAACAGCTACTGTCCTCTTTATTGACTCCTCATCTTGTTTTCTTTAGGGTTGATAGTTTCCTTTCATATGGTCGATGACCTTCCTTAGCTGCAGTGTTCACTATGAAAAGAGATCCTTCAGATTAATGAAGGATTTTCTTGAAAGCCTTACACAGCTTTTGTTCTGTGAATGTTAAAATGCTTGTGAAGAAGGCACAGGCTGTACTTCCTGAGAATGCTCAGGAAGATAAATCTATCTCAGCATCTACTTCTGCCCTACTATCACAGCATCATTGAGAGTGTCCTGATATACGGCATTCTTGCATGGTATGGAGCAGCTCTTTAGCGGACAAGAAAGCTCTACAGAGAATCATTAAAACTGCCCAGAATATCATCGGGCTTCAGCTACCAGCACTGGATGACATCTTCGAATCTTGCTGTTTGAGAAAGTTTATTTATTTTTATTTAGTTATTTTGTCACACGGTATATATAAGCATAAGCATGAAATAACTATACAATATATAAGCATATATAGAAGCATAAGTATGTAATAACTATATTAATTGGATATAATGAAAGGAAACAATAGGACAGGAACGGTAGGCACGCTTGTGCTCTTATGCATGCCCCTTAGTTGCATAACATTCTCAGTCTCTCTTCCCATTCTGCTTACAATCTTTTTGGACTGTTGTCTTCTGGCAGAACATACGGAACAATTAAAACTCGGACCAACATTTTCTAAATAGTTTTTATCCCAGAGCTATAACTGCACTCAACAGTGAACTAAAGGGCCACCATCAGTAAGCATTACTTGGTCCATTGTGTGTGGATGTTTGGGTGGTTTAGGGGTGGGAAATTTGTGGTGGGTGGGGATTGTTATATATGTTGGACCTGGTCTTTGGGTTTTAAGTGAATTTCATTGTATGGGTATACTGTGTATACATGTTAAATGACAATAAAGTTATCATCATCATCATCATCATCATCATCATCATCATCATCATCATCACCATCATCTTTATTCATTACACATGAAACTCAGTCAACTGAACATTCAAAAAGGCATCACAAATACCATTGACTGGTATTATTATTGTTGTTGTTGTTGTTGCTATTATTATTATTATTATTATTATTATTATTATTATTATTATTATTATTATTATTATTATTATTATTATTATTATTATTATTACCTAGGCTTCCTGAGAAAGCATAAATCACAATCTTAGTCCTAAAAACCTCTTTTATTGAATATCATTATGGGCTGTGAATTATGGTCATTCACAACCCATAATGATTCACAAACAATCTGTGAAGATTCCGACAGATGTTTGCTCTAGTTGACACAGTCTTTCAGGGTAATGTTGATAAGCACCCACTTTTATCTCCCTCGAAATGCTGCCAGAGATCTAATTGTCAATTAGTTTTGCAAGGCCAAATAGAGCACAGAGTTAAAAGGACTTCTCAGAGCTTGAATTGACTATATGAACTAATTGCTTCCTGCAAAGGCTCACGTCTGTTTGCTCCTCTTTTATGTCTTATGGGAGGGGCCAATCATCTCCAAGTCACCCTTTTTTCCCTTAATTGTTCTTGCCTTCTGGCAGCTCTGCACATGTACACACTGGGAACAGGCTCACACTGTTCTTTTGCCTTGCTGATGTCAGATTCCAGAGGCTCCGGAGGTAGCATATAACTACCAGATGGCCCTGGCCCTCTCTCTGCTTCCAACACAGAGCCCTCATCCAAGCCTTCCCCAGACTCCAGGACTGGCCCATGTTCCTATCCAACTTCCTCATTGTCTGAATCTGCTGCCAGCTCTTCTGGCTGCTGGTAAGCCACAACAGATCTCTTGATCACTTCAATCAAGCTAATTTTGAAATAGTGTTTTTAGCTGGTGGAGCCTCTCGGACCATATATATGTTTGTGTATATGCCTGTGTATATGCTAATCTGTAACTGAAAACCTAAGAGAGAAAGGCAGCTACAGTACATATTCAAACAACCCATTACTGGTACATCTGAGAAGAGGTCATAGTGGCTCAGAGGGTAATGCTTTAAACTCAGCTGCCCATAAGAAAATCTGATCTTTCTCATAGCCAAATACAAACTTTTATTTATCTACCTGAATGTCCCAAAGATACTTTTTCAAGAGGCAACTGAACTTCATTTATTTTTCCTTGAAGACGTTTCACTTCTCATCCAAGAAGCTTCCTCAGTTCTGACTGAATGTGGGGAATGGAAGGATTTATACTCTGCTTAATTCAGTCTGGACAGGTTTATTTTTAGACATATTTACCAAATTCTGAAAAGAAAGGCCAAGTATATACTAATGAATAAATTTATCTAGCTCCCTCCCCAATTCTCAATTTCTATTTTACTCTTGCGCCTGCGAGGTGCCCCCGCCTCGCAGGAATGGCCCGCTTCATTGTCAAGGGCCGGCCTCAATGACGGGTCTTGGGATCCACAGAGGTGGCATGCGAAGAAAAAGAGCCTTTGTTTTTTTTTAGATAGGACGTTTTTAAGGGGTGGGAGGGTTAGGGCGGGCGTTGGGGGTAGCCCGTCGGGTGGGGAGCCAGTCCTTGCGTGTGCTCGTGGCGGCCATTTAATGGGTTCGGAGGTTAGGGGGGGAGATTGCGTTCCTGTCGGTGAGGGTGGTTTCATCTGCACGGTAAGTGGGAGGGGCAGATATGGCGGAAGGGGGGGATCGTATCGTCCTGGGAGGGCGCGCGTTCGATGTTTGCAGGCGATCGCACGCCCCGATCCCCCGTCCTTTTCCCGTTTCCCGGATGGTCAAGACCCTCAGAGCCTGGGCCTTCGGCTCATGTTGTGCAACGCTCGGTCCATGGTCAATAAGGCCCCCCTAATTCACGATCTTATTCAGGGGGGTGCCGCGGACCTTATAGGCGTCACGGAAACCTTGTTGGGCACTGAAGGGGGTGTGCCCCTTGTGGAAATGTGCCCACCGGGTTTCCGGGCACTTCATCAGCCGAGGGCTCAGGGTAGGGGTGGGGGAGTGGCGGTTGTTATTAGAAAGAGCCTAGAGCCGAGGGAGACCACTGTACCTCAGATTGCCGGGTGTGAATCCCTCTTTGTGAGGTGGGGTCATAGGTGTCAGATGGGCTTGTTTGTCGTGTACCTGGCTCCTTGCTACGTGACAGCTGCCCTGCCCGAGCTCCTGGAGGTGTTGGCTGGGGTGGCGGTTGAGACCCCCAGACTTATTGTCATGGGGGATTTCAACTTGCCATCTTCCGGCACATCATCGACAGCAGCTCGGGAGTTCATGGCTTCCATGACGGCCTTGGACCTGACCCAAGTAGTCGATGGCCCTACTCACACTGGGGGTGGCACGCTGGATTTGATTTTTATCTCTGGTCAGTGGTTGAAGGATCTGGACTTGAGGGATGTAGTCATTGAACCTTTGTCATGGTCAGATCACTCTCTCCTTCGCCTAGACTTTCCGACCGCTACTCACCGCCGCAGGGAGACGGAACCAATTCGTTGGTTCCGTCCCAGGCGCCTGATGGACCCGGAGAGGTTCCAGATGGAGCTTGGGCCATTTCCTGAGGGTCTGGCTCACGGCACGATTGAGGAACTAGTCGCGGCCTGGGAACGGGCCGCGGCTGGGGCTTTGGACCGTGTCGTGCCTTTGCGGCCTCTGACCCGGCGTAGATCCCAACCGGCTCCTTGGTTCTCCGAGGAGCTGAGGGGGATGAAACGCCGGAGAAGACGCCTAGAGAGTTTGTGGAGGTCCAGTCGTTTAGAGGCTGATCGGACACAAGTGAGGTCCTATACTAGGACCTACCTTGTGGCACTGAGGGATGCGAGACGTTGTTATGTCTCGTCCCTCATTGCATCGGCAGATAACCGCCCGGCCGCCCTGTTCCGGGTGACTCGTTCCCTCCTTCACCAGGGGGAGCGAGATGACCCATTGCAGGGACGTGCCGAGGAGTTTAACGGTTATCTATACGATAAAATCGTTCAGCTTCGCGACGGTCTGGACCAGAATTGCGGGATCCGGAGGGGCGCCTGGGGCGGTCTTGGTGACATTGTCTGGGATGAGTTTGACCCTGTGGCTCCCGAGGACATGGACAGGTTGCTGGGTAGGTTGAACGCCACCACGTGTTTACTGGACCCGTGCCCCTCCTGGTTGGTACTGGCCACTCAGGAGGTGACACGAGGCTGGCTCCAGGCGATTACAAGCGCTTCTTTGTTGGAGGGAGTCTTTCTGGCCTCCTTGAAAGAAGCGGTGGTAAGGCCCCTCCTCAAGAGGCCCTCCCTGGACCTGGCTGTTTTAGGTAATTATCGTCCGGTCTCCAACCTTCGCTTTGCGGCGAAGGTTGTTGAGAGTGTGGTGGCGTGTCAGTTTCCCCAGCACCTGGAGGAAACTGTCTATCTAGACCCGTTCCAGTCCAGTTTCCGGTCCGGATACAGCACGGAGACGGCTTTGGTCGCGTTGCTGGATGATCTTTGAAGGGCCAGGGATAGGGGGTGTTCCTCCGCCCTGGTCCTATTAGACCTCTCAGCGGCTTTTGATACCATCGACCATGGTATCCTGCTGCGCCGGTTGGAGGGATTGGGAGTGGGAGGCACCTTTATCGGTGGTTCTCCTCCTATCTCTCCGACCGGTCGCAGACGGTGTTGAGAGGAGGGCAGAGGTCGGCCCCGAGGCGCCTCATTTGTGGGGTCCCGCAGGGGTCGATTCTCTCGCCCCTCCTGTTCAACATCTATATGAAGCCGCTGGGTGAGATCATCAGTGGCTTCGGTGTGCGGTACCAGCTTTACGCTGATGATACTCAGCTGTATTTTTCCACACCGGGCCACCCCAACGAAGCCATCGAAGTGCTGTCCCGGTGCCTGGAAGCCGTACGGGTCTGGATGGGGAGAAACAGGCTCAAGCTCAATCCCTCCAAGACAGAGTGGCTGTGGATGCCGGCATCCCGGTACAGTCAGCTGAGTCCTCGGCTGACTGTCGGGGGCGAGTCATTGGCCCCGATGGAGAGGGTGCGCAACTTGGGCGTCCTCCTGGATGAACGGCTGTCTTTGGAAGATCATTTGACGGCCGTCTCCAGGAGAGCTTTTTACCAGGTTCGCCTGGTTCGCCAGTTGCGCCCCTTTCTAGATCGGGATGCCCTATGCACGGTCACTCACGCCCTCGTGACCTCTCGTCTGGATTACTGCAATGCTCTCTACATGGGGCTCCCCTTGAAGGGCATCCGGAGGCTACAGTTAGTTCAGAATGCGGCTGCGCGGGTGATAGAGGGAGCCCCTCGTGGCACCCACGTGACACCTCTCCTGCGCAGACTGCACTGGCTGCCTGTGGCTTTCCGGGTGCGCTTCAAGGTGCTGGTAACTATCTTTAAAGCGCTCCATGGCATTGGGCCGGGTTATTTACGGGACCGCCTGCTGCTACCAAATACCTCTCACCGACCCGTGCGCTCTCACAGAGAGGGACTCCTCAGGGTGCCATCGGCTAGGCAGTGCCGTCTGGCGACACCCAGGGGAAGGGCCTTCTCTGTGGGGGCTCCCACCCTCTGGAACGAACTCCCCCCAGGACTTCGTCAACTTCCGGACCTCCGAACCTTCCGCCGCGAGCTTAAAACGTATCTATTTGTCTGCGCAGGGCTGGATTAGGTTTTTTAAATTTTTTAAATTTAGATTTTAAATGGGTTTTATATATATTGTTTTAATTATCGGGCTATATTTAATAAGTTTTTTAACGGACATTTTATCTTGTATTTATATGTATTTTAACTGCCTGTGAACCGCCCTGAGTCCCTAGGGAGATAGGGCGGTATACAAATTTGAATAAACTAACTAACTAAACTAACTAACTACTTATTATGGTTTTAGCCAGTTTCTGGATTTCTCCTTAATTGGATCTTTTACATTACCAAGAATTCTCATCCAGCCATTTGAAAGCTGGAAAAGACTTTCATATGTACTATACATGGATGGAAGTTTTTTTCTAATGTTTCTAGAAGCAGACTAGAGTCATTGGAAGAAGCTGTGTGAGGCTTGGTTTTTAAACAGAGAGAGATGCTGTTGTGTAAAGTAGATTTGAAGTTGTACTTTTCATGAATCTTCATTAATGTCAAGTACTCCTTTGAAACTTTGCAGCAGCCCTACTCAAAACCAGCTCTTGTTTGAAATGAAAGCTGGGAATCTAGGTATTACAGCTCTTAAGCGATAAAAAGGTGGAAGGAATTGTGGACACCCCATGGAGGCAAGATGAGCAGAACTTAATTTGTTTATTAAAGAAAGTATTTACCTGAGGAAACAAATGCTTTTCATCCTGAAGCATGGGATTGTTTTTAGGAGTAATTGGTATTAAATTAAACATGCTTAGTTACAACTCTTTGGATATAAGGTTAATGAGTTTACAATAGCTTTCTCTTCCAAATTAGGGTTTTAGTAACCTTGCAGCTAGTTATACAACATTTGCTATTGTTTCTGATGCCATTGCTCTGTCTTTAAGTAGAGCAATGAGAGCTTCTGCACTGGAGAAAAATTTCCTGTGTGTCCAATCACACTTGGTCAGATAAAGTATTCTTCTCTTCTCTTCTCTTCTCTTCTCTTCTCTTCTCTTCTCTTCTCTTCTCTTCTCTTCTCTTCTCTTCTCTTCTCTTCTCTTCTCTTCTCTTCTCTTCTCTTCTCTTCTCTTCTCTTCTCTTCTCTTCCCTTCCCTTCCCTTCCCTTCCCTTCCCTTCCCTTCCCTTCTCCTCCCCTCCCCTCCCCTCCCCTCATCAGACAACCCATACCTGTTGGATAATCATTCCAGAGATATTTCCTTACCAAAACAGGGAAATAGTATGACCATGGATGGACACAAAAATAGTGTGAGCAGGATCAGTTACAACTTCCTGCCAGTTTCCCCAGAAAGCTGCTGCTGCGTTCATGTCAGAAGCTTCCTGGTTGAAAGGATCAGCCAGTGACATCACCTTTGCCTCAGGGATGCCTAGGGGGGCTCCTTTCATGTCCCTGTTATTTTCCCACCAAAGTGGTACCTATTTATCTACTTGCATTTGCATGTTTTGAATAGCTGGGTTAGCAAGAATTGTAGAAAGCTGAAGGGGAATATTACAAATGACAATCATGTTGACTACTTTAGTATAGAATACTTTAGATCATTGCTACACAACATTAAAAGATGCTTATCAGTCCTTACCACAAGTGAGACACTCTGATCATTGCACGATTCACCTTGTACCTGCTTACAGACAAAACTTAAAACCATGAAACCAACAATTAAATCAGTGAGGACCCCGACTGAGGAGGCAAAGCTAAAGCTACAAGCCTGCTTTGACTGCACTGATTGGAATGTTTTTGAAAATACTTCTGCAGACTTAGATGAACTCACAGATACTGTAACATCATATGTCAGCATCTGTGAAGACCTATGTGTACCGACCAGGAACTTGCAAATACACAGTAACAATAAACACAGCTAAACTCACAGCTAAACTTAAGCAACTACATCATTCCAAAGAGGAAGCCTACAGAAAAGGTGATAGAATGCTGTACAATCAGGCCAGAAATGTATTAACAAGGGAGATCAGAGCAGCAAAAAGAAGCTACTCTGAAAAGCTAAGAAATCAGTTCCCCACAAATGAGCCAGCAAACATGTGGAAAACTCTTTAAAAATATCACTAATTACGGCAAACCTCCTTCCCAGGCTGAAGGAAATCAACAACTGGCAGATGACCTGAACATGTTTTACTGCAGGTTTGAAAGGAAACCTCAGACACCTATTTCCACAACCCCCATCCCCGACACATCAACAGCAGCCAAACCCCCTACAACTGACCTCATCCCTGCAAAGACTCCCTGCAATTTGCATACCAAGCAAATAGATTGACAGATGATGCTGTTAATATAGCTCTGCACTACATCCTACAATGTCTTGAATCTCCAAAGACCTATGCAAGGGTCCTCTTTGTAGATTTTAGTTCAGCATTTAATACCATCATACTGGACATTCTTCTAACAAAACTAAACCAGCTAGCAGTACCTAAACACACTTGTAGGTGGATCACAAGCTTCCTAACAGATAGGAAGCAGCAAGTGAAGCTAGGCAAAATCACATCAGATACCTGCACAGGAGCCCCCCAGGGCTGTTGTTGTGTCTTCAGCTCCCGAGCCTGGCTTCTTGGCAGAGAGTGACTCAGAGAGTGAGGGGGAAAAGCCGACAGGGCTTTCCTCTGCAGGACCTTCTTCTCTGGCTCCACTCCAGGTTCCAGAGGCAGGCCAGGTGGAGGAGATGATGAGGCCTCTTTCTCCCGCACCTTCCCACTTCCAGGAAATGCCTCAAGACTCAGCTGCTGACAATCAGTCCTGGTTAAATCCCAGGCATCACAGAAAGGAGAGGCAGGAACAACAAAAGAAGGGGTGGGACAGGCCTAGAGAGTGCTGAGTCACGGAGCCAAACCCCACAGGGTATAAAAGCAGGAGGAGCTGCTCTATAGCTTCTTGTAACGAACAAAAACTGACTCTTGGAAACTTTGGCTGCAATATTTCGAGACTTTGGCTTCTGGATTTCTGTTTATTTCTGAACTGCAGTTATGCTGGTCTGAGGAGATAAGAGAACTTGGAAGGCAATCTCAGGTTCATTGCCAGAACTGATATCTGTCGTAGGAATAAATTGCTGGCAGATATAGTCAGCTCACATGTCTTCTTGGTTGTGGTTGGGGAGGGACAAAACAGCTGTGTGCTCTCTCCACTTTTTTTCTCTCTATATACCAATGACTGCATGTCAAACGATCCATCTGTTAAACTACTGAAGTTTTCAGATGATACAACAGTGATTGGTCTCATTCAAGACAACGATGAATCTGCAGACAGACAGGAGGTTGAACAACTAGCCTTGTGGTGCTACCGGAACAATCTGGAACTGAACACACCCAAAACTGTAGAAATGGTGGTAGACTTTAGAAGAAACCCTCCCATACTACTACTTATTACAATACTAGACAGTATACCCTACAGTATCAATAGTAGAGACCTTCAAATTTTTAGGTTCTATCATATCTTAAGACCTAAAATGGACATCTAACATCAACAATGTCATCAAAAAAGGACAACAAAGAATGTTCTTTCTGTGCCAACTGAGGAAGCTCAAACTGCCCAAGGAACTGCTGATACAGTTCTAGAGACGAATTATTTGAGTTTGTCATCTGTACCTCTATAACTGTCGGGTTCAGGTCTGCAACCCAACAAGACAGACACAGACTTCAGAGGATAATTAGAACTTCAGAAAAATACAATGGCTACCAACCTGCCTTCCATTGAGGACCTGTATACTGCACAAGTCAAAAAGAGGGCTGTGAAAATATTTACAGACCCCTCACATCCTGGACATAAATTGTTTCAACTCCTACCCTCAAAACAACGCTATAGAGCACTGCACACCAGAACATTTAGAGACAAGAACAGTTTTTTCACGAACACCATCACTCTGCTAAATAAATAATTCTCTCAACACTGTCAAACTACTCACTAAGGCTGCATTACTATTACTATTAGTCTTCTCACTGTTCCTATCACCCATCTCCTTCCACTTATACTGCATGACTGTAACTTTGCTGCTTGTATCCTTATGATTTATATTGATATTGATTGTTTCCAGATTGCTTATTTGTACCCTATGACTAACATTATGTGTTGTATCTTATGATTCTTGATGAATGTAGCTTGTCTCTTTATGCACATTGAGAGCCTATGCACCAAAGACAAATTCCTTGTTTGTCCAATCGCACTTGGCCAATAAAGAATTCTATTCTATTCTATTCTATTCTATTCTATTCTATTCTATTCTATTCTATTCTATTCTATTCTATTCTATTCTATTCTATTCTATTCTACAGTTGACTATGGCAGCATGGCAGCACTGAAGCAGCCACAACTTTGCCAAATTTTAACACATAGGAGCCATAAGTTACCATAGGTTGCCTATGACACATTCCATAAATTACTTCATCAGAGGGATGTTGATTAAAAATGTGTTGCCTTATGTACCTTTTTGGCCAAATGAATGTTACAAACAATCAAACAAACACAAGAGTCTTAGTAGTATATAGAGTCAATTATTTTAAGGACAACTTGCTGTTGTTCTCTTTAGTTGTTCTTCCTAGAATTGGACACTTTTGCATGTTTGAACCTTTTAACAAGCATCTTATTTTTTTTCAGTGACTGCAAGTGGTCTTTTCTTGGCAGAACATTGTCAGAATGGAAAACATGTTGCACTCTTTAACCACCTGCTCTGCTCCTCTTTCACCCCATGAGCATCTGTCAATTTAAAGCTTCCCCAAGGCAGTTTTCACACCAGCATCATTTTCATTCTCCTGATACTTCATTCCATGAAAATAATCAATTTTCTTTTCTGTTCTATGAACATTGCAGCACCGACAATACAGAGGGGAAAAAAGCACTGCTCCACCCCTGGTCCTGCAGATCCTGGATAAACTGAAATCCCTTTATCCCTATTCCATGTCAAAGGGTAGAAAACTACTTATGTATACTCTATTCTATTCCCTTACTTCATGTAGTATACATTGGTCTAAAGGTAAAGATAAAGGTTTCCCTGTCCATTTGTGTCCAACTCTATGGTGCGGTGCTCATCTCTGTTTCTTGGCCAAGGGAGCCAGCATTGTCCGAAGACATTTTCCATGGTCATGTGGTCAGCATAGCTATACATCAAAGGTGCATGGAATGCTGTTACCTTCTCATTGAAGTGATACCTATTAATCTATTCTCATTTGCATGCTTTTGTGGGCAGGAGCTGGGGCAAGGATGGGAGCTTACCCTGTTGTATGGTGCTCAGGTCTCGAACCCAGACTGTCAGCTTTCAGCTGACAAACTCAGCATCTTTAACTGCTGAGCCATTGAATGCAAATTAAGGAAAAGTAACTTTTTAAATAGTGACATCATGATTCTTTTCCCAGACACATTTTGGGAACACAGGTTAAGTGGTAGACTGCTAAAAGGAAGGTACTGTACAGCATTCCATCTTGTGTGTTCTCTTTTAGATTCCAGAATGTGGATGAAGGCAATCTAACTGATGTCACAAACAGGCATGGATTACCACACTTGAATGAGATATGTGTTCTTCTAATTAGAAATCTAATCACTCCAGGCAGACTCATTACCGCTGTCTTTATGTTACTCATTTTGGCAGCCTAAAGGACCATGGCAATTCCTTCCCCTAACTTGTATTCAAGGACATCATGTTTTTAATCATTAAATACCTCAAACTCCCATTTTCAGGAAACACTAAAGAATTGTTTTTGAGTAATGTAAGAGAGCTGGGTCTTCCAAATTTCACCTGAGAATCTTTCTGCAATCGGTGGCATCAAACAAGCTCTTCCAAAATCAAAATTTTGTTAAAGTGCCCCTCCACAAAAAAATAGTGAAATATCAGACATATCCACAGTATAGTTTTCCTGCTTTTCCTGCTCATAGAAAAGATGCACATCCCATTTCTTAAATAATATAGATTAAAGTTGGCCAGAAAGACAGAGAAGGCAAATACTGCAAGAGCCTTGTTGTTCCAGCAGAAGACAGCTCTGCATTCAGCTTCAGCTTTTGGTCAGTTGTGATGTCAAATAGTAACACCAATAAAAACATCAACAAGACTTGAATTAGAGAAAATTATAGAGATGGGGAAATAGGAGGACCCTCCCATGATAGAAACAAAATATAAAGTCATAATTCATAAGGAGCCATGGTGGTGCAGTGGTTAGAAGGCAGTGGTTAGAGGGCAGTGCTGCAGGCTAATTCTGCCCACTGCCAGGAGCTCGATCCTCACTGGCTCAAGGAAGGCTCAGCCTTCCATCCTTCTGAAGTCGGTAAAATGAGGACCCAGATTATGCTGACGCTGTAAACTGCATAAAGAGTTGTGTAAAGCACTATGAAGCAGTATATAAGTCTAAATGGTAGTGCTATTGCTAAAATAGAGAAGAATCACTGATCTGCAATGCTCCGAATTATTTGCAGTGTAAGATTTGCTGAGATCAGCTTCAGCTGAATAGTGACTAGGAAGTGGTGAAAAGTCATTCGTTCTCATGTCAGTTCAGCTAGCATGGCCCAGTAGTAAGCAATGATGTGCTACGTTGCATTCCTAGATAAATTATTAGCTCCTTTTCCAAATCCAGGTCAACATTTTGTGGCAGATTTTTTCTCCTTGTTCCACAAACTCTGAGTTTTGGGTCATCACTCCAAGATACAAGTTTATTATTGTGCTGAGAGACCTGTCTTAATCTCAATTCAGTTGGAGGGCACCAAGTTAGAGAAGGTTGCAATGCACAATGCAGAAATGAATGCTTAGATTGTCTGACTTGCTTTAACACAGATCAAAGTCCAATGATCTCATCTGCTGTTTAACAGCCCCAGTTAAAACCAGAGCTTTAGTCTTCGCATTCCCCTCCTAGAAAATGTAAGCTCTGAACTCTTTGGAGACCTTACTCATTTTTTTTCACACTACTACACTAAATTCTGTTGGGGAGGGGAAGAGAAAATTGGCTTGCAACAAGGAATGTGTCATAAGCAATATGTTACAAGTCGGATTTGAGACCTATTTCCTGTTTGGGAGAGACTGCTTAAACTCTTGATTTCCCTTGGAATTTGCCTGGTCCTTGCAAACTGTAGATTAAATCTTGCACATTAATCCAACTTTCATATACACGGCTCAGGATCCTCTATTATTCAGAATTTCCAGACAAAGTGGAAGGCTTTGAAGCATGCAAAATGTGTATAGAGCAACAACACACCTTCCTTCCACATTCTTGTGGAGAGTTGGCAGTATTAACAGTGATTTATATTCTGTCAGTTTTATTCAAGAGAAATGATATTGCGTATTTCAGCCTTTTATGATTAACACTGTTTGGGTGAAAGGAGAAACTTTTTCTCTTTCGACGTTGTTGAGCTCAATTTATATGCATTTTCTTTCCTTTATTCCCACCTTCATTTGTCTGCCTTGGAAATAAATGATACTGACAATGTCAATATTTTAAAACCCTTCCAAACTGGATATGATGTCTTAAATCCAGATATCCTGCCAAATTATATGCACTTTTGTTCGATAATTTAAAAGAGGACCATTAAAGGAGGAAGCCTAGGAGTTATTTCAATTGTTGGCTGAATACTGAAGTGGAACTGAAGTAGGACTGTAGATTTTCTGTGCCGCCAAATGAACCATTAAATGTTTTTCCCAAAGATAAGTCAATTTTACTTTTGAGGTAAAGGAGGCAATAGATACAAATAACAGCACTTTTGCTAGTGCATGGATTGCAATCAATTGATAACTAATGTCAATATGTTTAAAGTTAATCTCCAAACTAGGATTTAAGGAAAATATAGGACGCCTATTTAGTACAATTGTGCTGGAGAATACCCTACTGTCTGCCATGAGTGGGGAACTCAGTTTGCTCTGAAAAGAACTGAAGTCTCCAGTGAAGTCAATCTTATGCCTTCTTAGAGCTGTGCTGGTGCAGTGGTTAGAATGCTGTACTCCAAGCTAATTCTGCTGACTGCTGGCTGCTGGCAGTTCAACAGTTCAATTCTCACTAGCTCAAGGTTGATTCAGCTTTCCATTCTTCTGAGGCTGGTAAAGTGAGGATTGTTGGGGACAATTTGTTGACTCTGTAACCACTTAGAGAGGGCTAAAAAGCACAGTGAAGCAGTATATAATAGTCTAAGTGCTATTTCTAGTTTGTCCTCTAGGAGCAACATTACACATTCAATTGTCTCATAAGATATCAATTCAATTCAAATCTTTATTGTCAGTGCACAACATATGTACAATGAGATTGGTTGAGCTCCCCCTGTGCACGCCCCCCCAACACAATACAACTCACAGTGCAGACAGAAAATCCCTAACCCAATAAATCATATTAACAATCACCCAGTCCAATTTCACCAGTGTGAACATGTTACACGTTGCGCTGGCCCTGCAAGTCCGTCGTACTACGTAGTTATGATGTTACTTTGCATTCAGGAGTCTGACAGCCTATGGATAAAAACTGTTCTTCAGTCTGTTTGTGTGGCTGGCTATGATCCTATATCTCCTTCCTGACGGTAGGAGGATAAAGAAGTGGTGACTGGGGTATGAGTCATCCCTGAGGATTTTCCTCGCTCTTCTAAGACAGCGAGCACTGGTGATCTCATTTAGTGGTATCAGAGGACAATCCACAATGTTTTGTGCTGTGCTCACCACCCTCTGTAATGTTTTTCTATCCACGGCTGTCAAACCGGCATGCCATGCCATGATGCAATAAGTGAGGACGCTTTCTATTGTAGACCAGTAAAAGGAGGTCATCCGTTGTTGTTCCACCCTGTTTTTATGTGACACCCTAAGGAAATGGAGTCTCTGTTGGGCTTTCCTGGCCACCTGAATTGTGTTGTTTTTCCAGGTGAGGTCTTCGCTGAGATGGACTCCCAGGAATTTAAAGGAGGAAACTCTCTCTACACAGCCCCCCTTGATGTAAAGTGGGGCAGGTTCCCCTCTCTTCCTCCGGAAGTCCAACACCATCTCCTTGGTCTTGCTGATGTTCAGGTGCAGGTCATTTTTTAACCACCATGTGGATAGTTTTTGAACCTCCCTCTATATGCTGTTTCATCTCCACTTGTAGTAAGACCCATTATGGTAGTGTCATCTGTGAATTTAATGATCACAGTGGATGGGTCAGATGATACACAGTCATGTGTGTACAGTGAATACAGAGAAAGTGATATCAGTTATGACTTTCCTAATGTATGATCTTGGCTGATCTAAAAAAGGAAATCAGCATTGAACTTGGATTGTAGGCTAGATTGGAAAAAGTTGGAAATGGAAAAAAAGAGGGGGAAAAACACTCTAGAAGGAAGCACTTCTATGTTTGTTCCTACATGATTGTATGTCTACATAGGAAATGTATTCAACTCAAATGGCTGAAGCATATGACATGCAAAAATTCAGCCCCTGAAATCCAAAACAGCATCATTTCCAAAATTATATCTATTCTACTTATGCGTTCACTTTCCAATTTTAATCATTTTTTTCACTTAAGCCTTAAAAAAATAGTCCATCCCCCAAAACTTCATACTGCCTAATAAAGCTTTGTTCTCCAATATGTTGCATACAAAGTATATTAAAAAACCTGAAGTTATAAAAAGTTTCTTCCAGATATTAAATACATTTTGATGCCTGAACATTTTCTTTGATGAAACTGATCAAATTTTCTGTACCAAAATGCACTCTTCGGTTGATTGGAAATTCTAGCTTATTCCAAAATAACACATAAGTGAAACTAATGCAGTGTGTTATATGTGAAGCAGTGGCTGCTTCAAAGTAATTTTTAATTATACCTCTTGCTTCTAAGAACTGAAATATTGTTTTTGATTATATCCTTGGTTTCTTCACTTCTCATAAAAATATCTGTTGTTGTTTTTCTCACCCATTAGTTGTAATTGTGGAGAATAACTGCAAAGGTAATATTTTAGAACAGTACTAAGAGGTTAGTTAATGAGTTTATTCTGAGGAAAATACCTTTAAATAGAAAGAATTAGGTAAAGGTAAAGGTTCCCCTCGCACATACGTGCTAGTCATTGCCGACTCTAGAGGGCGGTGCTCATCTCCGTTTCAAAGCCAAAGAGCCAGCGCTGTCCGAAGAGGTCTCCGTGGTCATGTGGCCGGCATGACTCAATGCCAAAGGCGCACGGAATGCTGTTACCTTCCCACCAAAGGTGATCCCTATTTTTTCTACTTGCATTTTTACGTGCTTTCGAAACTGCTAGGTTTGGCAGAAGCTGGGACAAGCAACGGGAGCTCACCCCGTTACACGGTAGCACTAGGGATTCAAACCACTGATCTGCCGACCTTTCGATCAACAAGCTCAACTTCCTAGCCCCTGAGCCACCATGTCCCTTTTAGAAAGAATAGTTAGGATCAATATGGATCATTTGCTCTGTGGCCTCCCCCCCCCCCATAATTAGACCATCAAAATTTAGAAAACTACATTGGCACAAATGTAATTTGTAATCAGGTGCAAAGAATTAGGATCATATTTTAAGTTGGAATTCAGAATATTTATTGCTCAAGTTTATAGACAAGAATAAAAACTCTTTTTTTATGATCCTGTAATCCCTTAATTTGGGGTAGAGTCAAGAATCTAATCAACTAAAAAGTTCAACATTAAATTGCCATCAGAGAAGGGTCAACAGAATTCAGGAGGGTGGACTTAAATTATTTATGGAATTGTAACAACTCTAGGCTAATGACTGATTAAACTCCACCTTCCTGCTCTGTCTGCTGTTCCCCTACACATTTCCCATTTATTAAAAATGTGAAATAGATCTACCAGGACTTTGATAAGCTTAATGCATCTAATTAGAATGGACCTTCATTCCCCCTCCCCACCTAAATATTGTTTATCAATGCTTAAATTTAAACAAACAAATTCATCAAATTGCAAAAGGAAGAGGCATGCATTATGATGTTATTGGAGCTGTGTTTTATCTAAAATATGGCACTGCTAGTATTGATCACATTTATATGGACTAGCAACCTTCTAAAGAATCAGAATTGCAAAAACAAACTGAGAAACTGAATCCCTCCAGTAACTTTGGTTCATGAATAGATAATAAGCAGATATCTGTCAATATATTGTCAGGAGCTTTTGCTGATCCTCTGTACTGCTGAAGCTTAGCAAATCATTTACTCCTATTCTGAAAAAGGAAACATTAAACATACCTTTCCTTTTGAACTGATATGTTTTTCCAGACTCTGATCCCTCCCTTCTTCCCTCCTTTTGACTTTTCATTGATAAATGATAAATTGGCTAATAATTGCAAATATGTTTCTTAATTAGGCCCTGAGCTGCTATTTCAATTAGAACTTCAGATTGGATGGGAAATAAGTCACACATGACTGTGAGTTGGCTATGATTTGATTTCCCTTAGATTTGAATTACATTGAATTTTATTCCCTTCACAACTTAGCAGGTGCTCAATGCAATTTCAAGAAGGAATGAAGCAGATGGAATGAGATGCCACTCATTAGTCATGATGGATTCTGTACTTGATTTTTGCTCATATTTTCAGATAATAGCACAAATGTAAAGTTATTGGCTTCTTCATGGATTACTGCCTTGTTGTGGCAAAGAGGCTTGCATAGCTCAATGAAGCTATGAGCTATGCTATGCAGGGCCACTCAAGATGGACAGGTCGTAGCAGAGAACTCTGACAAAAAGTGATCCATTGGAGAAGGAAATAGCAACCCACTCCAGTATCTTTGTCATGAAAACCCCATAGACAGTACCAAAAGGAAAAACAAGACCAGGATCTGACTGTGGCTCAGATCATGAGCTTCTCGTCACAAAAATTAGGCTTAAATTGAAGAAAGTAGGGAAAAGCAGTAGACCATTCAGGTATGAACAAAATGATATTCCTGATACTATTTACAGTAGAGGTGATAAATCGATTTAAAGAATTAGATCTGATAGACAGAGTGCCTGAAGAACTATGGATGGATGTTCACAACATTGTACGAGAGGTAGCATCTAAAACCATCCCAAAGAAAAAGAAATGCAAGAAAGCAAAATGGCTGTCTGAGGAAGCTTTTCAAATAGCTGAGGAAAGAAGGGAAGCAAAAAGCAAGGGAGAAAGAGAAAGATACACCTAACTGAATGCAGAATTCCAGAGAATAGCTAGAAAAAATAAGAATGCCTTCTTAAATGAACAGTGCAAAGAAATAGAATAGGAAGGATCAGAGATCTCCTCAAGAAAATTGGAGATATGAAGGGAATGTTTCATGCAAAGATGAGCATGATAAAGGACCAAAATGGCAGGGAACTAACAGAGCAAAAGAGATTAAGAAGAGGTGGCAAAATTACACAGAAGAACTATATAAGAATGAGCGTAACATCCCTGATAGCCATGATGGGGTGGTCACTGACCTCAAGCCAGACATCCTAGAATGTGAAGTCAAATGGCCCTTAGGAAATCTGAACAACAACAAAGCTAATGGAGGTGACAGTATTCCAGCTGAGCTATTCAAAATCTTAAACGTCGATGCAATAAAAGTGCTACACTCAGTTTGCCAGCAAATTTGGAAAACTCAACAGTGGATACAGGATTGGAAAGTTTACATTCCAATTCCAAAGAAAGGCAATGCCAAGGAATGTTCAAACTATCGCACCATTGCACTCATTTCACATGCTAGTAAGGTTATGCTTAAAATCCTACAAACTAGGCTCCAGCAGTATGTGGATTAAGAACAGCCAGAAGTACAGGCAGGATTTTGAAGAGGCAGAGGAACTAGAGATCAAATTGCCAACATACGCTGTCAGCTTGCCTCCGATCACTGCTTAAGAAAATAAAGCTGACATATGCTGGATCATGGAGAGAGCTAGGAAGTTCCAGAAAAGCATCTATTTCTGCTTCATTGACTATGCTAAAGCCTTTGATTGTGTGGATCACAACAAATTGTGGCAAGTTCTTAAAGAAATGGGAGTACCAGACCATATTATTTATCTCTTGAGAAACCTATATTCAGGTCAAGAAGCAACAGTGAGAACTGGACATGGAACCACTGATTGGTTCAAAATTAGGAAAGGAGTCCTGCGAGGCTGTATATTGTTGCCCTCCCTATTTAACTTACATGCAGAGCACATCATGAGAAAGGCAGATGATACCACTCTAATGGCAGAAAGCGAAGAGGAACTAAAGAGCCTCTTGATATTGATTAAGAAGGAGAGTGCAAAAGTTGGCTTGAAACTCAACATTAAGAAAATCAAGATCATGACATCCGGCCTTCTCAATTCCTGGCAAATAGATGGGGAAGAAATGGAGGTAGTGATAAATTTTATTTTCCTGGGCTCCAAAATCATCGCAGGTGGGGACTGCAGCCAAGAAATTAAAAGACGATTGCTCCTGAGGAGGAAAGCTATGGCAAATCTAGACAGCATACTAAAAAGCAGAGACATCACCCTGCCAACAAAAGTGTGTATAGTCAAGGCTATGGTTTTCCCAGCTGCAATGTATGGCTGTGAAAGTTGGACCATAAGAATGGTGTCATGCCTGGAACCTTTGTGCCTTCAGGATCCAGGCCTGCCACAATCCTACTATGGGAAGTTGGGAGGGGGGATTGCATGAGTGAAGTAGAATTAGCCATAGCAAAACTTTACAGAGAAGTTCAAGGCCATGGTGTCCGACAGCTGTGCAGAGAAGAAAGTGGAGGTTGCTTTCTCTACATGAAGGAACTGATTGGAGCAGTGGTGGACATGTGGGAGAAGTGGGCAAGGTCTTGAATTTTCTTTTGAGTGAGGAAAACCCGGAAGCTCTCAGATTCAGGTTTTCCCAGATGTGCCAATATGACATCTCTAATAAAAGTTAGCTTTGAGGAACTTCAAGCCTCGGAGGTTGATTTTGTTGGGGGTGTTACTTGGAACCCTGATATTAACCCAAATCTTCCTTCAATTTAAAACTGCTTCCTCAAAACTTGAGATGTTCAGGGTCCTGAGCCCCAAGCGCCAACCCAATCCTGGGCAATGCGAAGACTCAGGGAAGTTGGAGGAGAAGAAGAAACCTGTGGAGGAAGCAACAGGCATGGGCTCAGCAACTGCTACAGGGACCCTCTTCTCTCCCTCCCATTGGATGGAAAGGACACTGAGGCTGCCCGCCAGATGGGCAGCCAACCTAAGGAGCAGCTGCTGAAATGGAGCTTGCAGCAGGACTTGGCTGCACTGGGTGAGGGCAGCGGGGGCACTCTGATTCAAGGAGTGATATGGGAACCGCAATGGAAAGTGCCACAACCATCGTGCTGCCGGCATTCCAAGGAATGGGGACTCCCACCGACATCGCACAGCCAATTCCTGGCTAGCCTTCCAGAGCAGTTGAGCCACCTCAGAGTAAGTGAGACACCCCAGCACTTTGGCCCAGGGCCAACGGGGTGGACTCTGGCACAGTCGATGTTCACTTTTCTGAGCCAAAGGCCTGCAGCTCAAGAGACTGGAACAGCAACCCTTTACTACTCGGTTCCAAGTCACTCAATGCCCAGCCTGACACAGCATGCCAGCCCAGCTGCGGATCCCTGCTGCTCTGGGGTGACCTCCCTCCCAGCCATCAAAGCAGGCCATAGAGTTCCCATCCAGCTGCCTGGGGATGGGACCTTGCCAGGCCCACAACCCTGCCCAGAATGGGATTCCTACCAGTGAGCCAGATCCGTCCCGGGTAGGCTTACTACTCAGGCCAGGGTTGGGTGCAGTGCCAGGGGATGCCACCGCAGATGCAATTCCCACAACAAGAACCTGGCCAACAGCCAGTGCCCATTGCGGCACCCCCCCTCCTTCTGAGTAACTTTCAATGGGTCTCCGGGGAAGGTGGCATATTTCCTGAACCACGTCTGGGCTCACATAGATCAATATGGGAACCAGTAGCCCTCTGACCAGGAGTTGATCTCAGCCATCGCAGAGGGCATAAACGAGCGGGAGGTGTCAGAGTGGATAGCCAAACTCCATGATGAAGGGGCACCAGAGATAGACGATGCAGACAAGTTCATCCAGCTGATGAGAGTGAGGTTCAGCAATGTCACCCAGCAAGAGGAAGCAGAGTGCCAAATCACCACACTAAAGCAGGCAGGAAGGTCTGCCAAGGAGCTAGTGTGGGAATTTTGGAGACTGGCTGGGAAGCTAAGAGACTAGCCAGAGAGACTGGTGGTCCACACTTTCAAAATGCTTTGGATCCGGATCTACGGCAGGCCTGTAGCATAAGAGGGACACTGAACCTAATACAGGCATGGTACGAGAATACGGTAGTACTAGATTTGGACCTCCGCCACCCATAGAAGCCAATTGCGGAGAAACCAGCCAAATGGCCCCTTGGCTGCCGCACACTGCCAAAGAAGCCTGAGGAGCTACCACCCGCAAAACCTGGGACTATCCAGTGTTATCGATGTGGTCATTAAGGCCATTGGGCGTCCAAATACTTGGTGCCAGTGCCCGGGCTGAGAGTGAAGTCCACCACATGGGCTGGGCTGAAGAGAACCCCGCAGAAGCTGCTGGACAGGGGACGGAGTGCTAAGCCAACGATGAAGAATCTCCTCCCCCCTCTCAGGGGAAAGCAGAGGCAAAGATGACCCGATGGTGAGTGGAGCCATCCGCCCCTTTGCCCTTGCCCCCAAGACAGGGACCCATGGGGAAGTGGAGGCAGTCATAGACACAGGCTGCGCACGATGCCTAATCAGCCCCCACATAATTGAGCAACTAGGCATATGCACACATCCTCTATATCAACCCATCAGCTTTGAACAAGTGGATGGTTCGCTAATTGGCGGAGCCACCCGACTCTAGCCACCCGACTCACGGAGCTCATCAGATTAGAACTGGGGTGCCACAAAAAGCTCCTCCAGTTCATAGTCTCCCCAAAAATGACAGACCCTGTAATCCTGGGCCTCTCGTGGCTCAATAAATGGGGGCCCACAATTTCCTGGGATGGCACCCACAGAAAGATAGCCATTGGACTGGGCCCATTGCCACCAGTGAGGCATGGATACACCACCCTGGAGATCATGACCCCAAAAGGACAGAACCCTCCAGAGCCAGCTGCCACAGCTCAGAATGTCCCACTGGGCAGCCAGCAGGTGCCAAAGGAATACCGGGACTTGCGGAGGTGCTCAGTGAGGAGGACTGCAACTTCCTCCCCCCACATCGGCCAATTGTCTGCGATAGAATTCTAGCCGGGGGCAAAACTATGCAAGCTGAAAATGTACTCAATGACGCCAACTGAGATGGGGGAGTTGAGAAAGTACATAGATGCAAATCTGGCGCGGGAGTTCATAGAGCCCGCCAAGTCCAAAGTGGCATCCCTGGTGCCTTTTAAAGAGAAAAAAGATGGTGGGATGAGACTCTGTGTGGATTTTCATGGAATTAATGCCTTATGCATGGAGAATACCTACTCCCTCCCCCTTATGAAGGACATGCTCAACCACCTGTCAAAGGGCAAGGTGTTCACCAACCTGGACTTAAGGGAAGCCTACTACCGCATAAGGATTAGGGAGGGGGATGAGTGGAGGACTGCATTCAACTGCCCATTTGGCCACTTCCAGTTCAAGGTGATGACGTTAGGACTGCAAGGGCCCCCCTCCATCTTCATGCAGTTCATTAATGAAATTCTGCATGATCACCTATACAAGGGGGTTATGGTCTACTTGAACAACATTCTTATATTCAGCGAAACACTGGAGGAACACGTAAACCTCATCCAACAAGTGTTGAAAAAACTGCTCGCCACCAAACTCTATGCAAAGCTATCAAAATGCCAGTTTCACAAAACTTTGCTGGACTACTTAGGCTACTGAATTTCCAGCAAAGGCATAGAAATGGATCCCGGCAAAGTTAGGGCCATTTTAGACTTGCAACCCCCATGCACCCAAAGACAGCTTCAAAGCTTCCTGGCCTTTGTCAACTTCTATAGGTAGTTCATCCCAACATTCGCTGAGGTGGCTCTACCCCTAACTGAACTGTTGAAAACAGGGTCCCCAACAGTAAAGCCAAAGCCATGACAGCCTATTGCCTGGACTATGAAGTGCCAAAGGAAAACCTAAAGGAGCTTTTTGCTCAAGAGCCGATCTTGCAGCATCCAGACCCGTAGCGGCAGTTTACCATCCAAGCCAATGCCAGCGATGTGGCCATCCACCACCATGCTCAGAGGGACTTCAAAGGGCAATTGCTGCCATGTGCTTTCGTGTCCAAAAAACTCAACGACACGGAGAGGCGATGGGCCATCTGGGAAAAAGAAGTGTATGCTGTTCGATGGTCATTGCTCTCCTGGAGACACTTCCTGGAGGGCCGAAAAGTATCTTTTGAGGTCTGGACTGACCACAAAAGCCTAGAGGTCCTAAAGACCCCCAGGGAATTGTCCCCCAAGCAAGTCCACTGGGCTCAATATTTCAGGTGCTTCAAATTTGAGCTGAAGTAAATACCGGCAGGAAAAAATGTGCTGGTGGACTGGTGTGGAAGAGTTCCAAACTGTATGTCCCAGCCAGCCTAAGACTTGAGATGCTCCAACGTAGCCACGACTCCAAACAAGCTGGTCACTTCAGATTCCTGAAAACTTTACACCTTGCCAGAAGACAATTCTGGTGGCCAAAAATGAAAGTGGAGGTGGAGGACTATGTTAAGAATTGTGCCACCTGCACAGCAATGAAGAACACACAAGTTGCTGGGACTTCTGCAACAAGTGGCAAACCTTAGCAGGCCCTGGGAGGAAATTGCAATGGACCTCATAGTAGAACTCCCAGAGAGTGGAGGGAGCACAGTGATATGGGCCGTCATTGATCTGTTTTCCAAACAAGCCCATTTCGCTGCTTGCTCCAGACTACCCTCCGCAATGAAAGCTAGCCAAACTCTTCATCAAGCACATCTATCGACTACATGGGGCTCCCCACCACATGATCTCAGATAGAGGAGTCCAATTCACTGCCAAGTTCTGGAGAGAGTTCCTGAGGTCCATCGGGTCCACCCAGGGGCTCAGTTTGGCTTTCCATCCGAGCATGAATGGGGCCACTGAACGTACGAACGCCATGGTGGAACAGTATGCAGATGCTATGTGGATTATCAACAGAACTGGGCAGAATTGTTGCCATTTGCAGAAGTGGCATACAACAACGCTGTACATTCCAGCACAGGACTCACCCCTTTCCAAGTCACCAGCAGCATGGAATTTTTCTCCATGCCTGAACTGCCGAGAGAACCCCCCACATCCATGTCACTAGCAGGTTTGAATCCCTAGTGCTGCCGTGTAATGGGGTGAGCTCCCGTTACTTGTCCCAGCTTCTGCCAACCTAGCAGTTTCGAAAGCATGTAAAAATGCAAGTAGAAAAAATAGGGACCACCTTTGATGGGAAGGTAACAGCGTTCTGTGCACCTTTGGTGTTGAGTCATGCCGGCCACATAACCATGGAGACGTCTTCGGACAGCGCTGGCTCTTCGGCTTTGAAACAGAGTCGGCAATGACTAGCATGTATGTGCAAGGGGAACCTTTACCTTTACTTTAAGACTTATTCAGCTCTTATTAGCCTTGTCCTGGAGACAGTCTGTCTCTCATATTCAGCTTTAATTTCAGTTGCCATCATGATCATGATCATCATCATCATCGCCATTGTCTATACACTGCAGAATGAAGGCCTCTTCCACGTTTCCAACCTAAAGGGTCCTGAGCTTTCTTTTGCCAATTGGTTCTGCAATACTTGCTGATGTTGTCAATCCATCTTGTTTTAGGTCTCTTTCATGAACACTTTTTATCAAGTGGATCCATTCTATAACTGCCTTGGTCCACCTGCCCTCAGTTCTGCTTGCTATGTGACCAGCCCATTTACATTTCAATTATTTTACACTCCTGATGATATCGTATATATTGATTGTAGTAAGTTTATGTAAGCCGTGTCTATGCCTTGGTTGAGCAATACTTATTGCTGGCTGGAATACTGAGACAAACATCTCTTTGTGGTCAATAATAGCCATGCATAGAAACATAGTATACTTTGATTTATACTGACATGGTTTTTGTTTCAATCTTACTTATAGAGGGGGAGGCCCTAACCAATATCTTTTCTGTTTCTAAGAAAAAATATTTTGAACATACAGATAGAATTTTGAAGGTAACTTAACAAGGGAGGTTATCTTTGTTTATACAATTTGATATAAACATGGTGGGTGTTGATACCTGCTTTCCTCCTGTCTTCAAGGGTCCTTCTTGAAGGGCAGTAGTAGTCCTGTTTTCCTCAATATCAGTAGATGGCAGGTACGTTTTAGCTCAAGGTATGTTAAAGTGCATATACTTATCCTTTAGTCCAATGCTGTTGTCTTTGTGGGACAGATCAGATAGGAAATGCAAATAGATGAATTAATTCCACTTTATGGTAAAGCTATGTTGACAGAATCTTGCAAGTCTCAAAGTCCATTTCTCGTCTTACCTCTTTTACAGCCTAAGGAACTAGAATAGAATAGAATTCTTTATTGGCCAAGTGTGATTGGACACACAAGGAATTTGTCTTTGGTACATATGCTCTCACTGTACATAAAAAGACAAAATCACAAGATACAACACCCAGTGACAGTCATATAGTACAAAAAGCAATCAAATCATACTAGGAAACAATATCAATTTAAATTGCAAGGATATAAGCAACAAGTTACAGTCATCAATCACATCCCTTCTGAATTTCTTGCCCTGCCAACTATTCAGCTGCAGACCATGCTGGATACATAAGAGCCATGGTGGTGCAGTGGTTAGAATGCAGTGCTGCAGGCTACTTCTGCTGATCATCAGCTGCCAGTAGTTTGGCAGATTGAATCTCACTAGGCTCAAGACTGACTCAGCCTTCCATCTTTCTGAGGTCGGTAAAATGAGGACCCAGATTGTTGGGGTGACTCTGTAAATTGCTTAGAGAGGGCTGTAAAAGCACTATGAAGCGGTATATAAGTCGAAGTGCTATTCCCTTGGCAGTGTCCCTTTGCCTAGTCTCCCAGGGTTATTCCTGAATATCATTAGAAATACTCTCTAGAAATCAGCATCATTTCCATCTTACTTAATGCCACCTTCCATGTGAACAACCAAAATTAAGGTACCCAAAATGAAAGAACTCTAAAAATATAAAATCATGACACATCTTGGAATCTATTGCAAGGAAAGACAGGAAACAAGGTAGCCTTTGTTCTTTGTTCTTTCATTACAGAACAGTTTTTTCCCGAAGGCCATCACTCTGCTAAACAAATAATTCCATCAACACTGTCAGACTATTTACTGAATCTGCACTACTATTAATAGTTTCATAGTTCCCATCAACAATCTCTTTCCACTTATGACTGTATGACTATAACTTGTTGCTGGCAATCCTTATGATTTATATTGATATATTGACCATCAATTGTGTTGTAAATGTTGTACCTTGATGAACGTATCTTTTCTTTTATGTACACTGAGAGCATATGCACCAAGACAAATTCCTTGTGTCCAATCACACTTGGCCAATAAAAATTCTATTCTATTCTTACCAGGTATCTACTATTCTGGATTCCATGCTTCTGAAAAATAAATAACTATTCTGGGCTATGTAATTTCCTCAGTAGTTAGGGAACCTCTAATGTTGTGCATCCATTCAGAAGACCAAATAAGCCTGCAAGATATTTGTGGTAAAACACTCAAGTGGCTCCACATAGTGTGGATTACACAACTCAGACATGGGCTCAGAATGTGCTATTATGCTTCCAAGGAGTATTTTCTCTATTATTAGAAAAATCAATTACACCTTCCAGTTTGCACAGGGAATTTTGGAGGTGACAGAATATCTTGTACTCCCGTTCGCTCATAAACTTCCTTTCTCTGCCCTATGATCACTACAGAGATGCTAATAAAAATTCTGTCAGGTGATTCACACACATTTCAGCATTCTCCTGAAATCCAGCTTGGTGAATGAAAAACAAATTTAAATCATGATAAAAGCCTGGGCAGACGTGATCTATAATGTTAACTGCTTGTCATCCAAAAAGATGTATTCAGGGTCTCTTGGGAATGGCAGTTCTCATTTCTCCTTCTTGCAAACCTGTAACACTTACTGTCTGTGAGCAGGATGGAGTGTCTCATCAGATGCTGGGTGCATGCATCTGCGGATTTTATAGTTCATGTCTCCTAACTTCATTCCAGAGTTTCTAGTTTTTTTCTCCACAATATTGTAAGAATTCTCTAGGTTGTTTCTTTCTCAGTCTTTATTAATTTCCAGCTTACTAACAAAAGTAATAAACACTCAAGTTTAGTTTTCTCTTGATTATACACCCACTTCAAATCACCCATGTGTTGTTCCCTCGTCCCATTATATCCTATAACTGATGCTGTTTATAGCCTTTTTCCCCCTTCTCCTCTAAAATGATATGATAGAGCCTTGAGCTAAAAGGCTTATGAAAACCCGACTGAAAAAAGAAATCCATTCTCAGAATCAGATTAAAAAAGTATCTAGAAATGAGTGCAAAAGTGTTGCCTAATTTCTAAATAACCCCAGCTGTCAGTACTGTAATTAGGGAGACCAGGTGGAGGTCAAAGAAGAGGACTGTAGGTATGAAGTTGCCTTATAGTGAGTTCAGAACATTGATCTATTTAGGCATGGCTTAATTTCTATATATATTAAAATATTTTTGTTCCAGGCCTGAGCAAACAAAGACAAGAATCTTGTGGCTTTTGTTCCCAAAAGTAATGTTTGAAAGGCCCCAAGTTTTCCACCCCACTTGACCTAACATTAATGAAGAGAAGGAACTCAAAGTTCATGCATTTCGGTCTATGAAATAGTTGAAGGTAAGAAATGAAAGAATGTAGGATTTTAATTCATTCTTTCAGAAACAAACTTGCATTAAGTTGGATCTCTGAGTGCCTGCAAGAAAAGTAAAATCTATGGGTTGTAAAAATTTGGAGTTTTTACAGTTCTCCATTCAAAATCTCTGCCCATTTAAAAAATTCTTTTAGATGGTTTTACTTCTCAGCTGTGCTTTTTAAATATCTGAATGAGGATAGAACACTCTCCCCAAACAAATTATATTCCTTGATATTTTTTTAGAAATCACCCTGCACAGGAGCCACTTATGTCCTATCAATGCAATTAAGATCATGCAATTAATTTTACTAATGAAAGAATCTTCAAACGTGCTTTTTAAAAGGTTTTTTTCCTTATGGTTTCTAATTTTCTAAAGTAAATACCAAGCTATTGACATTTGTCAAAGCTCACTTTTATAAATAGCACATTTCCATCGCACTAAATGTAATAGAACCCTCTTAGAAAACCTATTAGATCTTTTAATGTAATGTAAAGTTTTATTACTTTTAGTAATTAGTGTGTTTGTTTTGTTGAATTAATTACCAAACTGTCTTCAGTTTGAATGATTCATCCTTCATTCTCTCTAAATAAATCTGCACCATTGCCCTAATATAATTGATTGATAAAAGGAATAGATAGCAATCTATTAATGATATCTATGTATCATTAATCTGTTACTTTATTTTACTGATACCATTAAGTGGACTTAAATCAAGGCATATAACCATTAATTGGTTGTAGGAAAAGAGAGGGAAATTGATTTCTGGTATCTGCTTAATATTATTACTTTGGTCTATCATTTGACTTAGAAAACAATTCCAGTTTTCAGATCTATACTCTGCAAGAAATTAGGATAGAGTTGAAGAATATGTTAAATGATGGAAGTAGCTTTGTAGGCAGAAACATATGTTCATCTGAGTGATTGTACTTGTCAGGCCTGCCTCCGTTCAAAACTCGAGAAAGAAAACCCAAACACCATTGAATTTTTTTAATTTTTTTTTTGCATTTATATCCCGCCCTTCTCCGAAGACTCAGGGCGGCTTACATTGTGTTAAGCAATAGTCTTCATCCATTTGTATACTATATACAAAGTCAACTTATTGCCCCCAACAATCTGGGTCCTCATTTTACCTACCTTCTAAAGGATGGAAGGCTGAGTCAACCTTGGGCCTGGTGGGACTTGAACCTGCAATATTGCAAGCAGTTGCTGTTAATAATAGGCTGCATTAGCCTGTTGCGCCACCAGAGGCCCTTAGAATTAGAGAAGAGATACTTTTATTAAGTTTGAAATGATAGCAGCAAAAACAAGGCAAGTTGTGATTCAAAACATGTGAAGGTTACACATTGAATGTCACCCCAAATCCCTCCCCCCTCCCCCCGGTCCAGCATTCAGAGTTCAATCAATGCCCAGTATGATGTTGTGGGAAAGCTCCTCATCAGGTATTTCATGCATCTGGATTGCGGATGATTGACCCTGACAGAGTATAAACAACTCCAATCAGCAGCATCATAATTCATGAGTACAAACCTCCCTTCCAGTTCTCATGGGACTGCTACATACCAACTCACTTCCCCATCCTAAATGCCCAAACCTCCTCCTTGTTTCTATGGCGGCCAATAGCAATCATGCTGCAAAAACCCATGCTGGAGAATCTACAGCTGACAGTATTCTCCACTGGAAAGTCTGGTAGACATCAGTCTTCTGATGTTGGAGGTTCCACTGATGATACACTATGAACAATGTATTCCAGAGTGGTTAAAGATAAGAATTAAAAATATCCATCACAAATCTCTTATCTACTGAGATGTTACAAACCACAAAAATCGATTTTCTTTAGCATGATGATGTTGCTGTTAATGTTATCCATTCAGTCGTGTCAAACTATTGGCGAGTCTATGAGCCAGGTCTTTTCACATCTTCTGACCTTACTCTCCTTCTTTGAATTTTTCTATGCTCTGGCTGGTATCACTTTTGATGGTGTCCAGACAGTGGTGGGATTCAAATAATTTAACAACCGGTTCTCTGTCCTAATGACTGGCTGGGTAGGTGTGGCTGGGTGGCCATGTGACTGGGTGGGCATGGCCAATTCGATGTCACTCACATCAAGGGGCGCCTTGCTTGGCCTCTTCTTGCCACACCCTGCCCCTCTCCTCTACTTCACTCCCTGTCATGCCCGGCCTCACCTCGTGGGGTGGCTTGCCTCACCTGGCCCCTCACCTCAAAGACCTCAACAAGATACAATTTCCCGCTTTATTTATTTACTACTACTGAACATCCAAAATACACTATTTAATCCTATGTATATATGCCCTATGCGCCTAGTACATTTTGACAGTTTTTTTAAAAAAAGAGGTTTATTTATGTTTTTTACAAACATATCAATGAGTGGTGCCTGGGTGTCATACATTCTAATACAAATAAGATTAATAGCATTAGTCACAGTTATTACTTTCAATCCAACTTATATATTTCTAATAGATACATATTTATATAAAGTTTCAATCTTTCATTATTCAATTATTCCATGTTTTCTATTATTACTCTTATTATATAAAAGTGTATACACTAATATTCCGCTTTTCTCTTATTTCTATCTCTTATTCTAACTTTTAATCATGTCATCTTTTGTTAAAAGACATTTTTTTCTGTTCTACCTAACTTCTAATCATGTCACCTACGTACCAAAAAAAGAAAGGAAAGAAAGAGGAAAAGGAAGGCAATCAAAACAACACCAAAAATGAAGAATCATCTATCCATCATCTTTTGCAGGCTCAATATTTTAGTTGCTATCCTTTTTTTCTTTTTGACTTGTCTTCCATATTCCTCTCTAAGATCTTTATCTCTTTCTACATCTGCTTCTTGGCTGTTCAATCTGAGTATTTTCTCCACCTCTACTCTCCTCCTCCACTGCCTAGTTTCCAGGATTTCGGCCCATGCCCCTATCTCCCTTCTAAGAGTATCGCCAATTCTCTTTTCAACTCCCTTAGTATATTTCCCCCCTGGTTTGATTAATCAATCACTGTTATTTTCTTTGTTATCTCTTCTTTGTCTTCTTTTATTCTCTGATTCTTCGTCTGTCTTTTCCATCATTTCTATTGTTAATTCCTCCCTTTCCTGGGTGTCTTGATCTTTGCTCATCATGCTTGTATAGCATTTTCCATTTTTTCTATAATCTCCTTAAATCCTTTCTCCATATGTCCTTTGTGTTCTGAAAAAATAACACCATCTCCTTCAATGTTTCACTTGTTTCTTCCTTATAAAACATCTTATTTTGTTTTTAAAGAAAAATTCCACTTTTATTCAACAGTCCAAAAGCTTAGGTTAAGCTCAATCCTTAGGCTGCCCTTCAGGGTGTGAGCTAATCACAGTTCTTTACCAAAGGTAAACAGTTAGTTCTAATTGAATAGTCCCAGAAGTTATCAGAAGTCTTTCAAGGATCCCTTTAATTAAGTAGCTTGCTTATTTTCATGTTTAAATCTCCAGTAGTCCTGGGGTAGCTGGGGATAATCCAATAGATATTTTCACAGTTCTTTTCATACGTATTTCCAGGCTTGAGTTTTCCCTTTTGTCAGCAGTTGGTACTCTCAGCTTAGACTTCAATATTACCACTCTGCAAATATCATTTTAGTTATAAATCAATTATAAAAGCAGAATAAGTTTTATAGATAAATAATTCCAGCATTTTAAAATGTCTTTCCAGTACCATGTCTTCCTGATTCAAGAGTCCAATTTTCTATACATTTCAAAATTTATTATTTTTCTCTCTTGTTCCCTCCTCTTCCAGTCTGATATTTCTCAAAATACTCAGACACCACTTAAACAAATAGTTCTGAGCAAATAGTTCCAAATTATTCCTTGGGGTAAGTTTAAGGAAAAAAGAAATCTTCTCCCCCTGTTCCAGTTACTCTTTACCTACTTCACTCCAGCACCAGTATTAGATATTCTTCGGTTGTCCCAGCTTTGTATCAGCCATCTTTAGGCTGCCTCTTCTTCTTGCCATGGCTCAGAGGGAAAGAAAAACTCTCTGTCAGACAGGAGAGGTGCATCTCTCCTCAACTTCACTGGGTGCCCCTCTTTGCTTCCCTGCCCCTACAGGGTGGCTTTGGCTCCTCTCAGAGTCATGAACAGCGAGAAGTCAGCATAAGGAACATGGAGACTCATTCCGTGTGTCTGAAAACACTGCGACATCAACCAGAAGTCCTCTCATTTTGACATTGTTAATTCCTTGTCCTTAGAGTGAATTTTTTTTAAAATAAATGCTGTAGCAGTACATTTAAACATTACAGATTATATATATGTAGTACATATTGAGAATGGCATCTGTGCAGTGAGGGTCAAGAGTATCAAAATAGGGACCAGGGACATCAAAGTCCTGTAAGTTCTTAGGAGTATATGATGTAAGTGACACATTCAAAAGGAAAGGTTTTGATTGCTCAGTTAAGCATGACATTTTATTTTATTGACTCCCTCCATGGTCACCCTTGGACATATATTTTTAAGTGGGAGGGCATGGGATGATAATGCTGCAGTAACTTTTATGGGAAGTCTTTTAACATGATTTTTCTCCAGGTGACAGAGACACTTGTGATCATGTTAATCCAAGGGAGCAGCTGACTTATTTATTTATTTATTTATTTATTATTTAAATTTTTATACCGCCCTTCTCCCGAAGGACTCAGGGCGGTTTACAGCCAGATAAAATAAACAGTACTATTACAAAATAAATACTATTAAAATACCACTAAAAAACTTATTCAATTTGGCCGCAATTAAAATTTAGCAAATAATAAAACCCATTAAAAACCCATTAAAAACCCATTTAAAAACCCACGAATTTAAAAACTAATCCAGTCCTGCGCAGATGAATAAATGTGTTTTAAGCTCGCGATGGAAGGTTCGGAGGTCCGGAAGTTGACGAAGTCCTGGGGGGAGTTCGTTCCAGAGGGTGGGAGCCCCCACAGAGAAGGCCCTTCCCCTGGGTGTCGCCAGACGACACTGTCTCGCTGACGGCACCCTGAGGAGTCCCTCTCTGTGAGAGCGCACGGGTCGGTGAGAGGTATCCGGTAGCAGTAGGCGGTCCCGTAAGTAACCCGGCCCTATGCCATGGAGCGCTTTGAAGATGTTCACCAAAACCTTGAAGCGCACCCGGAAGGCCACAGGCAGCCAGTGCAGTCTGCGCAGGATAGGTGTCACACGGGAGCCACGAGAGGCTCCTCTATCACCCGCAGCTGCATTCTGGACTAACTGAAGCCTCCGGATGCCCTTCAAGGGGAGCCCCATGTAGAGAGCATTGCAGTAATCCAGGCGAGACGTCATGAGGGCGTGAGTGACCGTGCACAGGGCATCCCGGTCTAGAAAGGGGCGCAACTGGCGCACCAGGCGAACCTGGTAAAAAGCTCTCCTGGAGACGGCCGTCAAGTGATCTTCAAAAGACAGCCGTTCATCCAGGAGGACGCCCAAGTTGCGCACCCGTTCCATCGGGGCCAATGACTCGCCCCCGACAGTCAGCCGAAGACTCAGCTGACTGTACTGAGATGCCGGCATCCACAGCCACTCTGTCTTGGAGGGATTGAGCCTGAGCCTGTTTCTCCCCATCCAGACCCGTACGGCTTCCAAGCACCGGGACAACACTTCGATAGCTTCGTTGGGGTGGCCCGGTGTGGAAAAGTACAGCTGGGTGTCATCAGCGTACAGCTGGTACCTCACACCGAAGCCACTGATGATCTCACCCAGCGGCTTCATATAGATGTTGAACAGAAGGGGCGAGAGGATCGACCCCTGCGGCACCCCACAAGTGATTTCCTCTCACAATGTCTTGAAATAAGACTACATTAATAAGACTTAGTCAACAATGTCAAAAGAATATCAATAATGTGATGAGACTATCACCTATTAGTCTATATTATGGTTGACTTTGAATGATAGCTTCTATTTATAATGCTTGACATTACTACAACCATTTCCTACTTTGCTGTATATTTATTTATTATATATTCTATTACTATTTTAAATTTGCTAGAAGTACAACCATAAATAGTATAAAAACAGTATAACAAGAGAAAATAAAACAAATGTAACATTGTACAAATACAGAAAAACAAAAATTTAAACCATTCAGTTTTATAATTTAAATCACAGTTCCACCTTCAGAATATCAGGTCTTTTTGACTAAAGATCACCATATTTCAAAGTCATTAAAAGACCAGCATTATACAAATTTCATACAATATTTTAATAAAATATATCTTAAATGATATGATTACTTTAAGTGATAAAGATGACTCCCCTAATTTTTGAGCCATTTTATTCATATTCATATTTCCTCTCACAATGTCTTGAAATAAGACTACATTAATTTTTTAATACTATTTTATTTATTATTCCTCTACTTGCTGTAGTTTTATTCTGCTTTTCAAACAATTGTCTCCCAACACTTGATACATTTGTGGAAACACTGACACACACACATATACACACGGATACATAGATAGAACATTAGTTTTAAATGTGAAAATCAAGCTTTTAAAGGATAACCGTGTTGTACCAACACAGCCCAAGACTTACATCCGAGTTGAAATGCACAGCAGTGATTTCAAGAGCAAGGAATCACAGATTGAACAGTTTATCTGTAACTGAAAAGGAGCTTCCAAAAGTGATGGCAAGACAGGAAAAAGGGTCTTTTCAGTTATGGTGCTCCTGCCCTACAGACTAACTGAACTGCTTTTATAATCATCCTTTAATAATAATAATAATAATAACAACAGAGTTGGAAGGGACCTTGGAGGCCTTCTAGTCCAACCCCCTGCCCAGGCAGGAAACCCTACACCATCTCAGACAGATGGTTATCCAACATTTTCTTAAAAATTTCCAGTGTTGGAGCATTCACAACTTCTGCAGGCAAGTCGTTCCACTTATTAATTGTTCTCACTGTCAGGAATTTTCTCCTTAGTTCTAAGTTGCTTCTCTCCTTGATCAGTTTCCACCCATTGCTTCTTGTTCTACCCTCAGGTGCTTTGGAGAACAGCCCGACTCCCTCTTCTTTGTGGCAACCCCTGAGATATTGGAACACTGCTATCATGTCTCCCCTAGTCTTTCTTGCTTTGAGAGCAAGTTCTTTTTATTTTCTCAGGATTCTTGTTTTTTTAATCATTTTTATAACTTTATAACTTAAATTTCTATTTTCTATTGTCTTGTTTATTATATTTTTGCTGTTATTATAGCTTCTACTGATTTTTGCAGTTGTGCTCTTTAAAAAATGTTGCTTTAATACCATGCAAACTTTATGCAGAGCAGGATATAAAGAATAAATCATTTGTGTAGTTGGTTTTATTTTTATGCTGCCCAGTCATTTAGAGTGAGGATAGATAGATGGATGGATGGATGGATGGATGGATGGATGGATGGATGGGCGGGCGTGAGAGAGAGAGAGGGAGGGAGGGAGGGAGGGAGGGGGAGAGAGAGATGCGGGAAGGTAATGGACCTAAATGTTCTTTCTTCTTGTGTGTAAAATCTCTGGAGGACATGACAGTGGGCACCTTTCCACCCTAGAAAACAGAGAGAGATCAGGTTCACCTTCGTAGTCTCAATCCCAACCATTTGTTGATATCCTTAAAAAATGCAGACAAGCCAGCCTTGCTCATCCACAGAGCTCATAAGGAGCTGCAGTAGGAGGCTCGTGGCCCCTTTTTCTCCAGCCTGTCCCGTGAAGGCCAGATCAGCCACACCCCGAGTATAGAGATGCTTGTCAACCCTGAAGATGACCGAACTGTGGCCATTTTCCTTTCTGTAATTCTCTAGGGAGGTTTTTGTTCTCATTGCTTCAGGGCTGTCACAACCTGGAGTGAAGGGGCCAGGGAGAGGGGTATAGGGATAGCTGGGGTATTGTGGCCTAAATAAAATTCTTTCCCCTGGGAATTAAGGATTTTGGTGCAAATGTTCAAATGGTGGAGACTGAGGTCATCTAACAACTGGACTGTATGCTGATTAGACCATGTGGCTGGAGACTCTGGGGGGAAATGAAGTTTTATTTTTAATTGGGTGAAAAACTGGGGAGCACTGAGAGCGGATTTTTCACCAGGATCATGCCAATTTGATATGTCTCAATAAAATGTTATTTGAGGAATTTGCTGGCCTCGTTGTTCTTATTAAGTGGGATGTGTTACTTGGAACCCTCACAATACTGTTATTTTCTGTCCTGGAAATGAATCACACTCAGCCAGTTTGGCTCTGAATCCCCTCCACTTGCCATGGCTTCCTTGCAGAGAGGAAGGCAGGAGGAAAGCTGCGCGGTGAAGTGGCATCATGGCTGGGATTGCTGCTAAATTAGCAAAGGACAGGCAATTCGCACAAGAGCTAGACTCCAACTCTAAAGCCATGAAATACTTGAACCAGGATTTTCACACACTGAGGTATGAGTGTCTGGAGGCGAGCAAGCTCTTTTGAGACCCCTCTTTCCCCACCATCATGTCTTCTCTGGGCTATAAAGAAACATGTCCAACAAAGGGGCCAGGTGCGGGGGCTTCCTCCCTCCCTCTTTTGGGCTGATTTAAAAAGAAAGGGCTGGGAACTTCAAGCCAGGCATGCCCCGAAGCTCCTGCCTCACCCACCCTCACCAGTAGCTCTGAGCTGGGCAGTGGTTTGGCTTTCCCAACTGGCCATAACCCCTGATCCCTGCCTGCCCTTCCCTTCTGCCTAGTGGCAGAGAGGAAGTTGGTGGCAGAGAGGAAGGTGAGCCAGGGCTGAGTTCTGCCACTCAGCCCTGTCCCCAGCCTGCATTTCACCCCCTGCCTGGACTCTCCACAACTGCTGGGCCTTGCCTACCATGGCTGCCAGCAGGCAAGGGGCAGCCAGGGACCACGAGGCTGTATCACCCACATCACCCTCTGCCAGCTGGCCCTCCCCAGCCCAGCTGCTCACCCACCCGGGCCCTTCAGCCAAACGCAGTGGGCCCAGAATGTGTCTCCCTGCCCTGCTGTCAGCCTTACCTTTGCAGGCAACCATGGAGAGCAGAATGGTGCAAGCCCCATGAGCTGAAAGGAAAGGCTGACAGCAGGAGAGGAAGATCCTCTCTGGACCCACCACACTCGGCCGAAGGGAGTGAGCCAGCTGGTGGGGGAGAAGGTGGGGGAGGGCCAGGTGGTGGAAGGGTGATGTAGGCAGCACAACCTTGCAGTCCCTGGCCATCCCTCTGCCTCCTCCCCAGGCTCCCATCCGTTTTCCCTCCGACAGCCGGACGAACCTAGGCAAAAAGCTAGACATGCAAAGAGTGGCTGAGAGGAGAGCGGCAAAGGGCAGGGTGGGGCATGGCTAGCCAATGATGGGATCAGCTAGTTTGCCAAACTGCAGAAAAAGTTAGCTACTAGTTTGAGTGAACCGGTACAAGCCTGCTGAATACTACTACTATGTCCAGATCATTTTGGTATACACACTCGTTAAACCAATCAGTGTCTCCATATGGTGTTCACACAGTGGCTTCCTGATTTCTGTACAGTGATTAGAATGCAATGAGGTATATCATTCACAGAGTTTATTAATGGCCCTTAGTGTATTTAGTGGCCCTTAATGTATTTATTCAACTCTCTAGAGTTTTATGCTGCTTGTCCTATCCCACTGAGTCTTAGCTGTGTCAATATTATGAGGGAAAAAATAATGCGTAGAGAAGCTGTCACTGCTCCTATTTCTGATTCTATTGTTTAAAGCAGTGGTCACCAACCGATGGTTCATGGACCACTGGTGGTCCACGAGAAAATTTTGGCGGTCCATGGAGAAATCTTCGTATTTTTGCTGGTGCACCCTGGTGAAGGAGCTGCTCCAGGATGACCAATGGGCCAGTCCTGTGAGTGTGATTACTACAGCTCTGGAATATGGGACTGGCCATGGTGGGGCTGGAAATCTCTGCCCTGGGATGGCACGTGCAATATGCAAAAAGGAGCGCAGCCCTCTCTGTCTGGAATGAAGTAATGGTGCTGTAGCCATGGTGGGGGAGGGGGCAGTGCAAGTGGGCCGAAGCAGTGATTGTGATGGCTGGAAGCTGTGGGAGCGAAGCATTACTTGCACTTGTGCATCATCAATGTTCCGCCTTGGTATAGCAACCCTCGTCTCCTGCCACTTGGGACTCAGAGTGGTAAATGGTGACTGGTCTGAGGAGAAGGCGTATTTTGGTCTCCATTGTGGACGCCAGATCGGCCACCTGCAAGCTCTCGCCTCTCAAGGAGCCTGGCCAAGTTTCCCACACCGCTTCAGTGAGTGCTCCTTGAGGGACGAGAGCTTGCAGGGGGCTGATTTGGCCTCTGCAATGGAGAGCAAAATCCGGCTGCTCCCCGGACCAGTCATTGTTTACCACTCTGAGTCCCAAGTGGCAGGAGATGAGGGCTGCTTTGTGCCATCGGCTGGTGCAAATATACTGAGGTGGTGTAGGAATTTAGCACCCACCCCCCTCCTAGAAGAATGAAATATTTTAGAAAATATTTAAAATGGCAGAATATATTTCCCTGGATGAGAAATGGAGAAACATGTTTTAGAGACAAAGCAGCTTCCTGACCACCCCCACCTTTGTCAATGGGCCATTAAAGCCTCAGCCAAGCTCACTCATTTCCCCCCACCTTTGTCAATGGGTCAGGGGTAGAAACTCATTCTCCCCACCTTTGTCAATGGGCCATCATCATCTGCAACATAATAGGACCCATCTAGCAACTGAAACTCACCACATGATACCTGGGAAGATTACATCAGCCAGCAAGTCTAGCTAAGACCCCCACCCCCTGGGAGTCTGACAGCCAATCAGGATACTCTTCCTGTGCCCCAGAAAGTTCAAAACTCAGAAAAAGCATAGAGCCAGGGAGCGCACAGGATCTCTTCCCTTTTCTATTCAGGAACTCAAGCCATGTGATCCTGACCACCATTAAACCATCTTTCCAAGTGGTCTCCATGTTTCCAGTGTCTTTTTCCCCACTTGGAACTGAACCCAGATGGATATTTCTTCCAACAGTGGAATGCTGATGCTGCGCAAATCCTGATACTGCACTACAGCAGAGAGAAGAAGCTGGTTTTTGCTCTCCATTGCAGACACCAGATGGGCCCCCTGCAAGCTCTTGTCTCTCAAGGAGCACTCGCTGAAATGGCACAGGAAACTGGCTGGGCTCCTCAAAAGATGAGAGCTTGCAGAAGCAGGGGGCTGATCTGACATTGCAATGTAGAGAAAAATCCAGCTGCTTCCCAGACCAGTCACCATTTACCATTCGAGTCCCCTTGTTGGTGCTCTGCACAGCTCGGTCTCTCAAGGAGATGCTTGACTTCCTCTCAGCCCCAAGACACTGGCTGGCCCATGAGATGAGAGAGACAAAGAGAATGAGTGAGAGAGAGAATCAGAGAGAGAATGAAAGAGAGAATGAGAGAGGGAGAGATCCAGAGAGAGAATGTGAGAGAGAGAGAGAGAGAGAGAGAGAGAGAATCAGAATGAGACAGAGAGAGAGAAAGAGAGAGAATGAAAGAGAGAGAATGAGAGAGAGAATGAGAAAGAAAGAGAGTGAGAGAATCAGAGAGAGAGTGAGACGGAGAATGAAAGAGAGAGAATGAGAGAGAAAGAGACAGAGAATGAGAGAGAATGAGAGAATCAGAATGAAAGGGAAAGAGACAGGGAATGAAAGAGAGAGAATGAGAGAGAGAATGAGAGAGAGAGACAGAATGAAAGAGAGAATGGGGGGGAGAGAGAAAGAGAGATGAGAGAGAGAGAATGAGTGGGAGAGAGAGAGAGAGAGGAGGGACAGTGCCTGAAGGACCCCATCCCGTCACTGGGAGTCCAGGAGCTTCAGCAAGCAGCGTGCTGGATTTGTATTAGTGGTCTGCGGGATTTAAAATTATGCAATTGATGGTCCCTGAGGTCCAAAACATTGGGGACCACTGGCTTAAAGCATCGCTGCGGGGGAATTCCAGGCAGCTTAAAGTGATCAACAATGAGAAACATTGGCTTAAAGTAACAAAGTAACAACTGTTGGAAGAAATATCCATCTGGGTTCAGTTCCAAGTGGGGACAAAGACACTGGAAACATGGAGGCTACTTGGAAAGATGGTTTAATGGTGGTCAGGATCACATGGCTTGAGTTCCTGAACAGAAAAGGGATGAGATCCTGTGCGCTCCCTGGCTTTATGCTTTCTCTGAGCTTTGAACTTTCTGGGGCACAGGAAGAGTATCCTGATTGGTTGTCAGACTCCCAAGGGGTGAGGGTCTTAGCTAGCCTTGCTGGCTGATGTAATCTTCCCAGGTGTCATGTGGTGAGTTTCTGTTGCTAGGTGGGTCCTATTATGTTGCAGATGATGATGGCCAATTGACAAAGGTGGGGAGAATGAGTTTCTACCTCTGACCCATTGACAAAGGTGGGGGGAAATGAGTGAGCTTGGCTGAGGCTTTAATGGCCCATTGACAAAGGTGGGGGGAGTCAGGAAGCCTGCTTTGTCTTTAAAACATGTTTCTCCATTTCTCATCCAGGGAAATATATTCTGCCTTTTTAAATATTTTCTAAAATATTTCATTCTTCTAGGAGGGGGATGGGTGCTCAATTCCTACACAACTATACAGAAGGGGAGTATGGAATAAAAAAACCTAGGGCAATTTGCATTGGGAGTCTTATTGTTTCCTAGACCTCTGTATTTCTCCAATAATTATAACCTCAGATTCCAACTCCTTCAAGCAAGTTTGAGTCATCAGGAAATGTGACAGGATATCAATACAGTACATAAATAAACAAATGTGAAAATATGTTTGGGCATTGCTTTCATGGAATTCATTCCTGCAGACAGTCTTCAGGAAAGTAGCTGCACTGTTTGTCAGGGGCTAGAGCTAGGTTTCAACTTCTTTTCTCCTGCTGAGATCACAGATCATTAACATTGTTAATGCTCTTGCTAAATCTGTTTGGTGAATGTGACAAGTCTAATTTGTTACTGACAAGACAGTTGGGAGTGTATTTAAAATGCATTAGTCTTCCTATTGTGTGCTTTTGAATGGAAGTGTGATTCCTGTCAGGTCTAGCCTTTTGTTGTTGTTAGTTGCGAAGTCGTGTCCCCATGGACAACATTCCTCCAGGCCTTCCTGTCCTCTACCATCCTCTGGAGTCCTTACTGTTTTGTTAAATATTAGCTATTGTTTTCATTCCTAGTTCCAACTACAGAGGTGATGGAGTCTTCCCTGAACATTCTCAACCTCTCTCTCCCTCTTTCTCCACTCCCCCAGATATATGCATATTTCTCTGTGTATATAGGTATATATACTCAGACATATACTTTATAGTTGCAGGTAACTGGTAGAAAGAGAAGATAGCAGAATAGCATAGAAAAAGTGAGATATTATTTCACTTTCTTCTTGATCCAAATAGGCACAACATAAAATCAATCACAGGCAGCTAAATTTTAATTTAATATCAGGTCTCAAAGGTCATAACCATATTGCAAGATTACGCCATTATGGCCATGAGCCACTAAGTATTTCTGGAGGACAAGAAGATAAATCTTCTATTCACCCCCAGCCCACTGCTCTTATTTTCCTTCTCAAATTTGAGGTTTTTGATTTGGGCCAACTCAAATGTTTCTATCAAGTTTGTGTATTATGTTCTTTTTGATAATCCTCTTCATTTGAGTCAACCGGCTTCACCTGATTCAATGTTCACTGTCCTTAGCTCTCTAATTTCTGCTGCAAAAAAAAATTAGCCAGGGTGCTTCATTAGCATATTACATATAAATAAATCATTGGTTTGAAACCTGGCATAAATATTACTATTTTTCATTTTCTTGTTGATCTTTTTTCTTTTTCTTTTGGTTATGTAAATTCACTTCCTGTGCAGCTTACCATATAAGCAATTTGAGTCATCAAGGCATAACTGCAAATGAACAATTTGACTAAAGAGTACATGTATCTCTGTAGCATTATTTTAGAATAAGGGGTCCAGCTAAGAAATTCAGCTCATCCCCTTCTAAGCACTGAAAGATGAAATCAACCCCCTGTCCCTCATTATCCCAAATAAAATATTAACCATAAGGAAAAGCCTCGGAAAAACCAAAAGACCAAGACGCTAATAAAAAAAACTGCCTGAAGCCCATTCCACATTCCAGCCAGACACTTAAAGAAAACATTGTAACAAGAAGCTAACTGTAGATGGATACCAGCTCTTAAGGAGATAATTAACTTATTGAAAGATGAAGCCAACTATCTAGATGGCTCCATTCATAAGGAAAGCAAATACTGCTGGCAGAAGTCCATTCAAGACAGGATATTTTGAAATCCCTTACAGCAATTTCGACAACTAACAAAAGCAGAGTGATAGGATTAAAGAAAGCAGCCCCTCACCCAAAACCTAACACAGGACATAGCTATCAGCCACAGTAAGAATTACCCAACACCCTTTCAGAACACAAAGTCCATATTGCACAAATCCCAAACTTCAAAGTTACAGAAACTATAAAGATCTATCCATTCATTCAGCTATTAGTTCAGCTGACCCAGAATTACTGTTGGTTCTGTTCATCATAGAATAGAATAGAATAGAATAGAATAGAATAGAATAGAATAGAATAGAATAGAATAGAATAGAATAGAATTTTTTATTGGTCAAGTGTGATTGGACACACAAGGAATTTGTCTTGGTGCATATGCTCTCAGTGTACATAAAAGAAAAGATACCTTCATCAAGGTATCATTAAAGTTTCTTTCCAATCAGCCTCCAGGTTGTTTCCAGCATCTTTCTCCCAGCTTGGAACTGAACCAGGTGGATTTTCCTTCCAACACTATGCTTATTATTTTTCTTTTTTAACTTTGCAAAAGTGCTAGGCATAGATTTTTATACTTTTCTCTGTACAATTTGACAGAAGATAATTTGCTTTTAAAGTATCTGTCAAAGAAAAGGAGAATATTATGATTCCTGGTTGGTATGCGCACATTTTTGTTAGAGTGACTTAAGAAATATGCAGTGTGCAATCCCCTGTTCAGTGATCTATAATTCCTGATTTTCTTTTCTGATCATACATCTGATACATAATTCTAAAAGTGATTTGAGCACAGTTATAGCACCTAGGAGTGGGAGAGGGGAGGAGGAAGAGGATGGGGAGATGATGGTGGTGGCAATGATCCAGAGGGAAAGCAGTGGCAAATCACTTCTGGAATATTGACAAAACCACAGTGTGGATGAGTCTAGGATCAGGAATTGATCAGGTTGATCAGGAATCAATCTTGACTTACCTTTTGTATCCTTCATTGTTCCTATTTATCAAGAAGAATCACAATTCCAATTCTTGATAAGTTGTTCCTGCCTTGATTTTTCAGGGTGATTTTTTGTTCACTTTTATTTTGAAGTGTTTATTATTCATGTTGAAGTCCTTCAGTAAGGTTCTAAAGACCCTACTTTGATTCTACTGCCTCAGTGAAAATACATGCCAGTGAATACAAAATTCTCTCTATCTAAGGACCATGGTTGATGGCAGAGTACAAACTTTGCATGGGGAAGATAGAAAATCTCCTGTCTCAACTCTGAAGAACCATTATAAGTCAATACATTGTAAATAATATGGAAAAGGTTGGGATGAAATTGTGTAAATTAATATTCTTAGATATATTTGCAAGGAATGCTGAACTTTTGCATTCCCTTTGGAGAATTTCTTCTCCAAAGCATGGCTGCTGCATTTTTATGCATTGATAAAGCACTACAAAAAAAAAAAGCATGGTGAATGCATAAGACATGCAAGAGGCATTTTGTCTACCAAGTCAGAACAGACGAAAAGGGGGCTTATAGGAATAGAACAATAAAACTGGACTATCTGAAACCCCTCTTAGAAAAAGCTCCAGCTTCTAGGCATCCCTGTATCATTTGTTGGACATTTTATCAAATCACAACCAGTGTGAACAGTTTCCTCAATCCATTTGTAAGAAGTAATTCTTACAGATGAAGTAAGCCCAAGAATGAAATATTTAGGGGAATATTAAAAGAAGTAGAATATTACCGTATTTTTTGGACTATAAGACTCACTTCCCCTTCCCGCAAAAGTGGATGGAAATGTCTGTGCATCCTATGCAACAAATATTGTGGCAGGGGGCTAGGGGGTTGGTGTGGTGCTGATCAGCTGTTCTAAGCAATGGGGATTGCCACCTAGGTGAACGGGCTGTGGTGGCAGTGAACAGGCTTTGTTGAACAGGCCACGGCAGTGGGGAATGGGTGTGGCAGCAGTGTCAAACGAGCCACAGCAAATGGGCTGTGGCAAATAGGCCACAGCAGTGGCGAATGGGTGGTGGCAGGAAATGGACTGCAAGAAAGGGGCTGAGGTGGTGGCAATGATCCAGAGGAAAGCAGTGGCAAATGGGCCATGGCAGTGGCAAATGGGCCATGGCAGTGGCAAATGGGCCATGGCAGTGGCAAATGGGCCATGGCAGTGGCAAATGGGCCATGGCAGTGGCAAATGGGCCATGGCAGTGGCAAATGGGCCATGGCAGTGGCAAATGGGCCATGGCAGTGGCAAATGGGCCATGGCAGTGGCAAATGGGCCATGGCAGTGGCAAATGGGCCATGGCAGTGGCAAATCACTTCTGGAATATTGACAAAACCACAGTGTGGATGAGTCTAGGATCAGGAATTGATCAGGTTGATCAGGAATCAATCTTGACTTACCTTTTGTATCCTTCATTGTTCCTATTTATCAAGAAGAATCACAATTCCAATTCTTGATAAGTTGTTCCTGCCTTGATTTTTCAGGGTGATTTTTTGTTCACTTTTATTTTGAAGTGTTTATTATTCATGTTGAAGTCCTTCAGTTAGGTTCTAAAGACCCTACTTTGATTCTACTGCCTCAGTGAAAATACATCCCAGGGAATACAAAATTCTCTCTATCTAAGGACCATGGATGATGGCAGAGTACAAACTTTGCATGGGGAAGATAGAAAATCTCCTGTCTCAACTCTGAAGAACCATTATAAGTCAATACATTGTAAATAATATGGAAAAGGTTGGGATGAAATTGTGTAAATTAATATTCTTAGATATATTTGCAAGGAATGCTGAACTTTTGCATTCCCTTTGGAGAATTTCTTCTCCAAAGCATGGCTGCTGCATTTTTATGCATTGATAAAGCACTACAAAAAAAAAAAAAGCATGGTGAATGCATAAGACATGCAAGAGGCATTTTGTCTACCAAGTCAGAACAGACGAAAAGGGGGCTTATAGGAATAGAACAATAAAACTGGACTATCTGAAACCCCTCTTAGAAAAAGCTCCAGCTTCTAGGCATCCCTGTATCATTTGTTGGACATTTTATCAAATCACAACCAGTGTGAACAGTTTCCTCAATCCATTTGTAAGAAGTAATTCTTACAGATGAAGTAAGCCCCCCCCCCAAGAATGAAATATTTAGGGGAATATTAAAAGAAGTAGAATATTACCGTATTTTTTGGACTATAAGACTCACTTCCCCTTCCCGCAAAAGTGGGTGGAAATGTCTGTGCATCCTATGCAACAAATATTGTGGCAGGGGGCTAGGGGGTTGGTGTGGTGCTGATCAGCTGTTCTAAGCAATGGGGATTGCCACCTAGGTGAACGGGCTGTGGTGGCAGTGAACAGGCTTTGTTGAACAGGCCACGGCAGTGGGGAATGGGTGTGGCAGCAGTGTCAAACGAGCCACAGCAAATGGGCTGTGGCAAATAGGCCACAGCAGTGGCGAATGGGTGGTGGCAGGAAATGGACTGCAAGAAAGGGGCTGAGGTGGTGGCAAATGGGCCATGGCAGTGGCAAATGGGTAGCGGAGACAGAGGCAGATTTTTTTTCTTGTTTTCCTCCTCTAAAGCTAATGTGCGTCTTATAGTCTGGAGCATCTTATAGTCTGAAAAATACAGTATATTTCCCCAAAGGAGAAAGGGAGTCAGAAAGCAGTCCCAATTTCCTGCATAGTAAAACAGCCTCTAGAAAGACTGGGTCAGCCTATTCACAAATAAAATATCTTCACCTCCAAAATACCTTCACCTCCCCCATTCATTAAGAAAAGAGGAAACAATATCTGTCCATTAAGAAAGGCAGGCTAGAGGCAATAGGTAACAGGATAAAATCAATTACATATGCCTGACAGGATTAGAACCAAGGAAGTGATAATTAAGACCCATCATGAGCCTTAGCGAAACAAATAAAACTAATCAAATAATAAAAGCACACAAAGCAAACCTCAAAATTACAAAACACTGTAAACTGTATAAAAATCCTTGCACTCATCATGCTAATTTGTCAGCTGTCCCAAAACTGCATGATGTGGTTCTGCTCATCAATAAACTGAACCCTTCTTTCCAATCAGCCTACATTTTATTTCCAGTACCTTTCTCCTGGCTTGGAACTGAACCAGATGGATTTTTCTTCCTACACATTATAATTTTATCTTCAGTTTCATTGTGGGAAACTTCCCACATCATTTAAAGGAGTAAATCTAGTGTCCAAAACTGTACTCTTTGATGTGCTTCTCCTCCTCCTTCTGGATCCCCCAAGCATCTGCATTGCTCCTGCTCTGAATTACTGAGAAGATAAAATGCCAAGATGTGTTCAACTTGTAAATTTTCATAGACTTGAGGGAACCATACATGGACATTTTTCTTCCTTGCAAAATTATAATGGTTCCATAAATGCAAATTTCAGAAATACTTGTCACCATTCAGCAGTAAAGTTAACAGTTCTAACACAAGCAGTATTTAAAAGAGATGCTAAATCAACCTGCTTTGCCAGTTTGGACCTTCTTGCATTTGAATAACTCTGCATATTAAACAGATTATTCACTTTATCAAGAGTGTATAATGTCTTGCCTGAACAAAACAGCTGCATTTTCTTTATTTCCATTGTTACTTGGCTATAAATCCTGTCTGAAGAAATAGCCAGTAAATTCACATACTTAGGTGATAAGTAAGACAAGTGTTAATACCACTTTATAATGTCTTGGTAAGACCACACTTGGAATATTGCATCCAGTTTTGGTCAGCATGACATAAAAAAAGATGTTGAGACTTTAGAAAGAGTGCAGAGAAGAGCAACAAAGATGCTTAGGGGACTGAAGCAGTGGTGGGATTCAGCCAGTTCGCACCACTTCGGGATAACAGGTTGTTAACTTTCTGAGCAGTTTGGCAAACTGGTTGTTGGAAGAAATCATTAGGGCAGAGAACCTGTTTTTAAATGACTTGAATCCCACTGCTGGACTGAAGGCTAAAACACAAAGAACAATTGTAGGAATTGAGTATGTCCAGTTTAATGAAAACAAAGTAGAGGGGTTGTGATAGCAGTATCCCAATATTTGAGGGGCTGCCACAAAGAAGAGGGGGTCAACCTATTCTCCAAAGCACCTGAAGACAGAACAAGGAGCAAATGATGGGTCTTTGGTGCTCTCTGAGCTTGGCTGTTTTCTTGCAGATGTTTCATTACCCAAACAACGTAACATCAATGCTAGTCTGATGATATTACCTAGTTGGCGAATGAAATGTCTGCAAGAAAACAACCAAGCTCAGAGAACACCAAGGGCTCCTCATTTCAGCCATGAACTAAAAATATTCTTCTTTATTAGATCCACAAATATCATAAAGAAACCACAGACTTGAATAGAAAATTAATTTCCCTTCAGATGTTTTGCAAAATATGTCACTATTCCTATCTAACTGAATTACAGACCAAGGCTTCTTCTCTTTATATTCATTTACACAATTTATACCCAGGGATTATACCCAGGGATCACTTCATGAAAATTCATGGCTAATAAAGAAGCAATGGATGGAAACTAATCAAGGAGAGAACCAACCTAGAACTAAGGAGAAATTTCCTGACAGAACAATTAATCAGTGGAATGATTTGCCTCCAAAAGCTGTGGGTGCTCCAACACTGAAAGTTTTTAAGGAGAGATTGGACAACCATTTCACTGAAAGTGCATTGATGGCAAACTTTTAGAGACCAAACGCACAAACTGCAACCCAAAACCCACTTATTTATCACAAAGTGCCAACATGGCAATTTAACCTGAATAATGAGGTTTTACTACCTAAAATAATAATAATAAACAACGCGGAGTTCAGTTAATTGTTCTAAGAAAAAAGTGATACATGCACTTTTATGCCCCTTCATTTCTTTTCTGTTTTTGAAATATTATGTTTAGCAACAATAAAGAAGAAAAACTTTTGTAATATCTTTTCTTTCTTTCCCGCCCCCTCTCTTTCCCCCCTCTCTGTCTTTCTCTTTCTTTTCCTCAGTCTCTCTCTCTTTTTCCCTCCCCCTCTCTTTTTCTCTTTCCCTCCCTCTCTCTCTTTCCCTTCTTCTCTCTCTCTCTGTCTTTCTCTCTCTCTTTCCCTCCCTCTCTTTTCTCTTCCTCCTCTCTCTCTTTCCCTTCTTCTCTCTCTCTCTGTCTTTCTCTCTCTCTTTCCCTCCCTCCCTCTCTCTCTGCCTCTCTGTTTCTCTCTCTCTCTCTTCTTCCCTCTCTTTATCTCTGTCTCTCTCTGTCTGTCTATCTATCTATCTATCTATCTATCTATCTATCTATCTATCTATCTATCTATCTATCTATCTATCTATCTATCTATCTATCTATCTATCTATCTATCCTTTCCAGCTTCACGTATCGTGTGAATCCAACCACTTGGGCTGTAGAGGGGGAGTGGAGGCTGGCAGGAAAAGCCAAGCATTAGAGATCCACACAAAATAAGGCAACTCCAACCTGGATCCTGTCAGGGAAACCCCCCATGCCTCTCCCTCTCCCCTCCTCCATGGCAGGGGCCTGGGCAGTCTGAGTGGAGCTCCCTCCTCAGAAGCAACCAGCAAGCAAACAAACATGGTGCTCTGGCTGGGAGACTGCAGTATTGAGCCCCACCTCTGGCCAGCGAGAACAGAGCAGGCAGGATGCACACCTTCCCTGCTGCCGCTGTGGTGCTGCCACTTGCCAGGAAGGATGCATGAGGCAAACATTTGGAGCTGCACTTGGCAGAGTTTGCAAGCAGATTCTGCAGGGAGACCCTGGCCTGTTTGGTTCACTTCAGCACAGGCTGGAATTGATTGAGTGAAACACGATGAAGAAACACAATTGGAGCTGGGCTGGGGCAAATGTGCGCATGCCCACAGAGAGGGCTCTGCATGCCACATCTGGCATGCATGCCATAGGTTCTCCATCATGGGTATAGGGTTTCCTGTTTGAGCAGGGGGTTGGACTAGAAGACCTCCAAAGTAACTTTAAACTTTGTCTTTTCAGAGTATGGAGAAATACAAACATTAAACATAGTGTCAAGTATTGCATAGTATAGAATAGAATAGAATAGAATTTTTATTGGCCAAGTGTGATTGGACACACAAGGAATTTGTCTTGGTGCATATGCTCTCAGTGTACATAAAAGAAAAGATATGTTCATCAAGGTACAACATTTACAACACAATTGATGATCAATATATCAATATAAATCATAAGGATTGCCAGCAACAAGTTATAGTCATACAGTCATAAGTGGAAAGAGATTGGTGATGGGAACTATGAAACGATTAATAGTAGTGCAGATTCAGTAAATAGTCTGACAGTGTTGAGGGAATTATTTGTTTAGCAGAGTGATGGCCTTCGGGAAAAAGCTGTTCTTGTGTCTAGTTGTTCTGGTGTGCAGTGCTCTATAGCGTCGTTTTGAGGGTAGGAGTTGAAACAGTTTATGTCCAGGATGCGAGGGATCTGCAAATATTTTCACGGCCCTCTGTGAAAACTCCTCAGTGAAGACTCCTCAGTTCTTAGCTAAACATATCCCATCATAATATTAAATTCTTCTTCTTAGCTTTCTATAATGGATCCTGCACCACCACACATCACTCAATTGGCTCAGTTTCAAATTACTGCAATGAAGCTGCACATCTCATTTCATGCAGAGGGGGAAGAAGGCAGCTCCATTAGAGATTTAGGTGGGCTCAAAGCTCATTTGAAATGAAAAGCCTTGTGAGAAATCTGTAATGAGAAAGATTTGATAGTTTAATGTGTTTCTGCAAAGCACTATAATTTTCTAGAAAATGGATGGGATATTATCATTCTTGAAATCAACTAGGGAGCACTATTACATTTCAAACTTAATGGCTGATCTAGATGTTTGTGGTTAGTGATGGATGGGGTTAGAAAGTAATGATCATATTCATACGAGAAGCTTCTGAGTAAAAGCCTGAATCTAAAACTTATCAGAGGTTCTTAAGAAAAAGATGTAATCTATAGCTTGTACAGTACAATGTCTGATTGTCCTCAGTTTATAAGGCTTGTACTCGGCAGTAATTCTGGAAAATAGTGGAGATTTCTTGCAAGGTTTTTATACACCTGTGATGAGAGGAGTTCAAATAGTTGAGGCCACCAGAAAAGCAAGAGCCAGAACTTTGTATCTACATCAACACCTGAAGCAGTAAAAGAGGAACAAAAGAAGATCAGGCATCACAGGAGTTAAGTTTGATCGACTTGTCACCCAGGTTATCAAACCAAGGACTAACTCAGCATTCCATGTCACAATGCCATAGTTCTAGAACTGAAGGACAACGGCTGTCTTCTGTTGTTACTCCCCAGCAATAGGTGTTTAAGGAATGGGTCAGTCAGAGCTGAAGAAGCTTCTTGGATGAGAATTGGATAAAATATGATTTAAAATGAAATTGGAATAAAATACAATTTAAAATGAAATTAGAATAAAATACAGTTGATACCCCCAAAATAAGACATCACCTGATAATAAGGCCAATTGGGCTTTTGAGCGCATGGCAATAAGGCCAAGCGCGTATTTTAGGGTTCAAAAAAAGATATAAGACAGGGTCTTATTTTCACGGAAACACGGTAGCTTTGATTAGCCTATAGGCAGTGGTGGGATTCAGCCAGTTCGCACCACTTCGGGAGAACCGGTTGTTAACTTTCTGAGCAGTTTGGTGAACTGGTTGTTGGAAGAAATTATTAGGGCAGAGAACCGGTTGTTAAATTATTTGAATCCCATCACTGCCTATAGGGCATATCAAAGCACAAGGTGCAAACATATCGCCAATAATATCTTATACAAACAATTTGAAGTATAATAATCCTATCCCTATGGGAATTAAAACAAAGTTGTATTAACAATTAGTAAGAGATAAATGATCCAGATGATAAAATAAAATAAAATAGTCAAGATTCTGCTTTTTTTCTCTCAATTTAGTTTATCACCTTCATTTCTTTATTTCTAAATCTTATATAGCCAACTATGCCTATTAAAAACATATCAAATAAAGGCCAGAGAATGTACAGTATCTATCATACATATTTTCTAATCGTGGTAAATAAATAAATTATTAACTCAGTCAACTATACCAGTGGTTCTCAACCTTTTCTTAACCAGGACCCCCTTTAAATACCTTTAGTGGCCATGGACCACCAATATTTAACTCAAGATTTAAATCATAACATTTCTTCAAGCTTTTGCAGACTCCCTGTGATGATATTGCAGAACCCCCACCCAGGGTCCATGGATCACAGATTCAGAATCATTAAACTATACCAAAAGTAAAAAAGGCTGGGCAAAAGAAAATTTGCTAGTGAATATCTTATTATGTAAGAAATATCAATCACAGTCTGAACGCTTGAAATAAAGGCGACGGTGTTCCTGTTCAGTTGTGTCCAACTCTAGGCATGGTGTTCACCACTCTTTCTTGGCCAAGGGAGCCAGCATTGTCCAAAAACATTTTCTGTGGTCATGTGCCCAACATGGCTATTTGTCAAAGGCACATGGAATGCTGTTATCTGCTCACCAAAGTGGTATCTATTTATCTACTTGCATTTGCATGTTTTTGAACTGCTAGGTGGGCAGGAATGTTGAAATGCTGGAAATAGAAGTTATATCTGAGGGACTGTCACAGAGAGGAGTTGTGTTTTCCAAAGCACCTGAAGGCCAGATAAGGCATAATGGATGGAAATTGATTAAGGAGAGATTCAACCTAGAAATAAGGAGGAATTTTCTGACAGCGAGAACAATCAACCAATGGAACAGCTTGCTTTCAGGAGTTGTGGGAGCTTCATCACTGGAGGCTTTCAAGAAGAAACTGGATTGTCATTTGTTAGAAATGGTATAGGGCAGGGCTGTCAAACTCCTGGCCTACAGGCCAGATGCATCACATGCTAGTCATGCCCACACCCATTTTAGCGAAGGGGGAAAAAGTCCTGATACGGCACGTGATGCCATTGTGATGATATGAGTTTGACACCCCTTGTGTAGGGTGTCCTGCTTGGGCAGAGGGTTGGACTAGATGACCTACAAGGACCCTTCCAACTGTGTTAATTTGTTAATATAGTAACAGGAATAGCAATAGCACTTAGATTTATATACCACTTCATAGTGCTTTACAGCACCCTCTAAGCCTGGGTATTAAACTCACGACATCACATTGCCATCACATGATGTTTCGTGATGTTTCATGATGTTTTTTTCATGGACCTCGGGTGGGCATGACTGGCATGTTATGTATCTGGCCCATGGGCTGTCAGTTTGACACCCATGCTCTAAGCAGTTTACAAAGTCAACATATTGCCGCAGCAATCTGGGTCTTCATTTTACTGACCTCAGAAGGATGGAAGGCTCAGTCACCCTTGAGTCAATCAGGACTGAACTCTTGGCAATGAGCAGAATTAGCTTGCAAAACTGCATTCTAACTATTATGCCACCACGGCTCTATGAACTCAAATCCACATATATTTATTTTGAAAAGCTTTTCCCTCTACAAATCTGTAATCTATGTAGCATTTTATAGCATATGAAAAAAAGCTTTCCTTAAATCCGAAAGGGAAATTAAATTAAAAGAACAGAATAGCAACTTTTTAAAGCAAATTTTATTCAGGGAGATATGTGCTTAGACTCTGAATGTATAAACCATATTGGGTGGACAGATACTGAATGGCACATTCCAAAAATTGGCTGTAACTGAGGGAGGAAAAATAAATGGAACCCAAACAGAAAAGTGATATAAACCCAAAGGGCAAATTACAAATTAAGTACAAAAGATAAACATATTGGTCCAAAAGCATTTCTGAAGTTTAATTTAACATGAAGTTCATTTGTGAGTCTTGAATTCTTAGCATCTTGGGCATATTTTATTTCTCAAACTCTTTTTTCTAATGCTACTTTTTAAAAGAGAGAATTAGCCTCCAACATAAAACATAAACTGTTTTCGGATGATTTGCCTCTTTTTCATGGTTTGGTGGGGGGACAAAATTACAAGGATAACTCTGAGTTTAGGGCTATGGATTACCAACACCTGTGCTAGAAGATAAATGGTGATAGAAAGAATAAAAATTAGGAGTTTGTGAAAATGATCACCTTGAAGCTAATAGGAACATATAAAGCAGAATGCTAGAACCTGCAAGGGAAGAAGAAAAAATTGTGAACATGTAAAAGGTTTGAAGAAAAAAAGTCAAGGAAGTCAGAGGTGAAATCAATGCATCCTTTGCATTAATGTGGCTGTAATATGATACTGTGTAACAGGAGCAGGCCATAAATTGCCTCAAGGGAAAAAGCTAACAATAGGATGGCTGCATAGAGCTCCTGAATTAATAGTATTGGAACATCTGCCATACAATATGGGTTGAACTTAAAGGAGCTCTGCTGTATGATTCATTTGTCAGGAGGTTTGAGAAAGAGGTGACATGTCTGCTGGGCAGGGGGAGCAAAGAGGGAGGAGGTTTTAATTAATTCATTTATTTCTTTTTTAAAAATGATGTTAAGAAACCAGCTGTTCATACTGCATTGTTTCATTTTTAAGGTTTTTAAGACGAGATTGGGCAACCATGAAATGGTATAGGGTTTCCTGTTTGAGCAGGGAATTGGGTTAGAAGACTTCCAAGGTCTCTTCCAGCTCTGTTATTCTGTTCTGTTCACCATATATGTAGGTGTAGCTTCAATATGTAGAGTCAGGTTATATAGGCACATCCTTATCACAGCAAAGAAAGCTGCAGAATTTGAAAAAAGAGGGATGGTTTCTTTATGAGGATATGAGTGTAGGATGCAAGAACTTGGTTCAGTGGTTCAGTCTCCTGCAATCTGACCAGTCTTTGGATATGTAGACTTTGATTGCCAAAATCCCCCAGTTTTGTAATTATTTTTGATTCTTTGGTCCATTTATTTGGAGCAGCATCTATTTTGAAAAAAATTTGTCTTTTCCTCAGACAGTCACTCTGGTTTCATGGCTTCCCTCTCGACAATCTGTTATACACTAAGAAAAACACATATCCAAAAATTACAAATAAACTGGTCTAAAATTATACAGGACTCAAGAGTTGGATGACGCAAGTGGTGTTCAAATCAAATCAGACCAATCAACAATGATGGAGAATTTTAAGAGACACATGGGAATCAAAAAAGAAGGTAGGCTGATAAGAAGGTAGGTTCCCCATTTTGATTCTTACTGTAATAGATATATCATGCACACACACATATTTACTGTAGGGGTGTGTGTGTGTGAAGAACATATGTATGTGATGTGTCATCAAGTCATTGTTGACACTTAGTGACTTAAGGTAGATTTTCTCTATGGATATGTATACATTATATACATATATAGAATTTTAAAAAATTAAAATTAAGTCAATTTTAATGGAAGGCATTATTGAGCATCATTAAACATCTAAGGGGCTGCCACAAAGAAGGGGGGCCAACCTATTGTCCAAAGCACCTGTGAAGGCAGGACAAGAAGTAATGGATGGAAACTAATAAAGGAGAATTCCAACCTAGAAGTAAGAAGGAATTTCCTGACAGAATAATTAATCAGTGTAGCAACTTGGCTCCAGAAGTTGCAGGTGCTCCAACACTGGGGATTTTAAAAAAGAGATTGGATACCCATTTGTCTGAAGTGGTATAGGGTTTCTTGCCTGAGCAAGCAGTTGGACAAGAACCCCTCCAAAGTCCCTTTCAGCTTGGTTCTGTTACAAGACGCACAAGACGTTTTCTGGCTTAATGGGAACTGTCCATTTTTTAATTCATTTTTCCTTCTCTCATGCTATTATCATGCAGATCAATACAACACAGTCAACAGAGTTGCTAATTCAAGCATTTTAGCAGTTTCCTATGACCTACTGTTTGTCTCTTTCTTTTTAAAAAATAAATAAGCTCAGTCCCATTCAAGTCCACCCTATAAGCCTCAGTTAATAGCTGTGCCTGCCAAATACTTCAAATTGGTTTAGTTGTCCATCGGTCTTTATCATCTTCAGAAATAACATGAATCATCAATAGAAGATCAAGTGATTTGCAGTACTTTCCATGGGTTTGTGCAATTAGGGATCTATTCAGCAGCACATTCAGAAATATTGCTAGCACTTAAAAAAAAGTAGAGTCTATAGAACCCATTTTGCCATTAAGCCTTTTATAGAGCTTATCAGTGGGGGATGTACTGCATGAATAGAAAAGAAAACAAAGACTTAGATCTCTTCTAGACTGCACATCTCTAAAGTTTTGTTTTTCATTTCTTCTGAGTCATAACTGTGCCTTCCTTTTTACCTATTTTTTTCCTACTGCTGAGAGAGATGAGAGAGTTTCATTACCCAAGATTCAGACCAGAACTGGGAAAATAATTAAGCTAGTTAGTAGAGTAGAATGTTTTCATTTGAGTAGCTTGTAATTAATCATGATCTTCCAACTTTTAATATTAATTCATGGTCATTATCATTACCCTCTTTTTGTCCTTCGACTGATTTTATTCTGGCAATGCTGTTTCCAGAGACAAGACCAAAGGATCACACATGAATGCACATCTTTATTTGCAGGAGATTGTAATAAAATGTCATTGTTTGCTTACACTAATTGCTCATCATCACCAGCTGATAGCTTGAACATTTGAATGCATTCTTTGCAGTATCTTTGAGGAAGGTTTTCATGAGAAGGTGGTGTAGCCATTAATCACAGACTTAAACTTGTACAATGGTTTGATTTGGGATTCCATTCTTCACAGTGTTTTGCTTCATTATAAATAGAATAGAATAGAATTTTATTGGCCAAGTGTGATTGGACACACAAGGAATTTGTCTTGGTGCATATGCTCTCAGTGTACATAAAAGAAAAGATACGTTCATCAAGGTACGTAAATGGTTGCATTGTGATCATCCCCATGTTTTTACTGAACTAGCTTCAAATACTAATCTATACCCAGCTTGCAATGGTCAATTGTATTGCAAATCAAGCCTCATTGTTTCTCAAAAGTTTCCTTCTGACCTGGAATGTAAGCTGAGCATTTGCACATGGACAATCAGCAAGTTTTCAATTGCCACTCAAAATATTGTTGTTTCCAAACTCAAGAGACTAATCACAGCTTGAGGAGAACCAGGCAGATGTCCACAAAGGGTTTTTAAGGTTCTAAGGAGCATAGGATGGATTTCCATTTTAATTATTTATTTAAAATAATTTATATAGCTGGTCATCGCACTAGTACCATTCTGGGCAATTGGCTTCCAAAGACACAATTGACCAACAATATGGATTCAGTTACTCTCTCAACCTCTATGCATGGGAAACCAAACATTAAGACTCACTGAAAAGTGAGCAGAATTGGGCCAATCTTTGGGGCTATGATTCTCTAGAGGACAAGTGTAGCTATAGAAAATATATGTTTCCTGCTCTAAGTTGAAGATTTTTTAAAAAATATTATATTATGATTGGAACCCCTATGTCAGTACAAATGTAAACAAACTAAGAGCTTTGGGGAATTCTTAGAATTATCTTTGTATTGTTCAGCAAATTTACTAGAAAATGGTACATTCTTTGTAAATAAAAAATGATTATTGCTACCTATAGCTTTGAAGAAACCAATTCAGATTTACTCTAGTGAAGTTCTACAAAACTTTAAAAATGAGAATTTCAACCAATAGGAGAAAGCATGTTATATCTAGGAACTAACAGGCAGAGATGGATGTAGAACTTTGATATTTGTCCACTTCATTGTTTTTTTAATTAGTTCCATGTTATAAGAAAGGATTCTAAGTTCTTGACATTCCTACAGCAGATTTTTATTCTACAGCTGAAAGAATTCATTATAGAAATAGACACAGAATAGAATAGAATAGAATAGAATAGAATAGAATAGAATAGAATAGAATAGAATAGAATTTTTTATTGGACAAGTGTGATTGGACACACAAGGAATTTGTCCTGGTGCATATGCTCTCAGTGTACATAAAAGAAAAGATACATTCATCAAGAATCATAAGCTATAACAATGATAGTCATAGGGTACAAATAAGCAATCAGGAAACAATATCAGTATAAATCGTAAGGATTCAAGCAACAAAGTTAGTCATACAGTCATAAGTGGAAGGAGATGGATGATGGGAACGATGAGAAGATGAGAAGATTAATAGTAGTGCAGATTTAGTAAGTAGTTTGACAGTGTTGAGGGATGGCGTTCAGGAAAAAACTGTTCTTGTGTCTAGTTATTCTGGTGTGCAGTGCTCTGTAGCTTTGTTTTGAGGGTAGGAGTTGAAACAGTTTATATCCAGGATGTGAGGGGTCTGAAAATATTTTCACAGCCCTCTTTTTGACTCGTGCAGTATACAGGCCCTTAATGGAAGGCAGGTTGGTAGCCATTGTTTTTTCTGCAATTCTAATGATCCTCTGAAGTCTGTGTCTGTCTTGTTGGGTTGCAGAACCAAGTCAGACAGTTATAGAGGTACAGATTGCAGACTTAATAATTCCTCTGTAGAACATCTATCAAATCCTCTATCAAATCCTGTTCCTGTCAAGAATGGCGTTCCTCAAGGCAGCATTCTTGGACCAACGCTCTTCATACTATACATAAATAATCTCTGTGACCATATCTCAAGTTGTTGTGTTCTCTTTGCTGACGATATCAAACTATTTAACACCACCAACAATACTACTACCTTTCAAAAAGACCTTGATTTTGTATCTGATTGGTCTAAAACTTGGCAACTCCAAATCTCAACCAGCAAATGCTCAGTCTTACATATTGGAAAAAAGAACCAAAATACTAAGTACAAGCTTGATGGACATTACCTTACAGATGACCCACACTGTTAAAGACCTTGGAATTTTCATATCAAATGATCTAAGTGCCAAAACCCACTGCAACTACATAGCAAAAAAGGCTATAAGAGTTGTAAACATAATTTTGCATAGCTTCTTTTCCAAAAACTCTACACTACTAACCAGAGCATACAAAACATTTGCTAGACCTATTCTTGAATACAGCTCATCTGTCTGGAACCCATACCACATTTCTGACATCAACACAATTGAACATGTCCACAAATATTTTACAAGAAGAGTTCTCTGCTCCTCTGAAAAAAACAAAATACCTTATACCACCAGACTTGAAATCCTGGGTTTAGAAAACTTAGAACTCCGCCGACTCCGACAAGACCTGTGCTTAACTCATAGAATCATCTATTGCAATGTCCTTCCTGTTGAAGACTACTTCAGCTTCAATCACAATAATACAAGAGCAAACAATAGATTTAAACTTAATGTTAACCGCTTCAATCTTGATTGAAGAATATATGACTTCTGCAACAGAGTTATTAACACTTGGAACATACTACCTGACTCTGTGATCTCTTCTCAAAATCCCAAAAGCTTTAACCAAAAACTGTATACTATTGTCCTCACCCCATGCCTAAGAGGACTATAAGGGGCATGCATAAGAGCACAAAAGTGCCTACCATTCCTGTCCTATTGTTTCCTTTCATTATATCAAATTAATATAGTTATTACATACTTTTGCTCATATATATGCTTATATGATATGTAGATATTTTATGTTGATGCTTGTGTATATTGTTGTGACAAAATAAAATAAATAAATAAATAAAAATAAAAAACATGGAGTTTTGGGGAGGTGAGAAAGAAAATACAATTTGTGGCTACTTGACAAACCTATCTTCTATTTCAATCTTACTTGAGAACTGGTAGGAAATAATCAAGGAGTCAAGGAAGCTATTAAAGAAGTGATTTTGACAGCAAACACTAATTCTATTTATAAGAGTAGGAGACAGCTACAGTTTAAAAAATCCCCTATTGAAAGCTGCATTTATAATCAAGATTGGTAGGGTTAAAGCAAGTACAGAATGAATATGAAATATTTAATAAAACACAAGAGCAGTTTTTTCCCGAAGGCCATCACTCTGCTAAACAAATAATTCCCACAATGCTGTCAAACTATTTACTAAATCTGCACTACTATTAATCTTCTCATCGTTCCCATCACCCATCTCTTTCCACTTATGACTGTATGACTGTAACTTTGTTGCTGGTAATCCTTATGATTTATATTGATATATTTGACCATCATTTGTGTTGTAAATGTTGTACCTTGATGAAGGTACCTTTTCTTTTATGTACACTGAGAGCATATGCACCAAGACAAATTCCTTTTGTGTCCAATCACACTTGGCCAATAAAAAATTATATTCTATTCTATTCGATGGAACTATCCATTCGGTCTATTTCTGATTATCACTTTTTGTGCTCTAATTTCTTTTTCAAGTAAGTGCTCCTTTTCCTGATCAGCAGAATTCTTGAGAAGCAATAGAAATAGCACTTAGACTTATATACCACTTCATAGTGCTTTTACAGCCCTCTCTAAGCAATTTACAGAGTCAGCATATTTCCCCTAACAATCTGGGTTCTCATTTTATTGACCTCAGAAGGATGGAAGGCTGAGTTAACCTTGAACCATTAAGATTTGAACTGCTGAACTGCAGCTAGCAGTCAGCTGAAGTAGCCTGCAGTGCTGCACTCTAACCACTGTGCCACCTCAGCTCTATCGGTTTGCTCTAAACTCTAAACTAACCAATAAGAGGGCTTTGAAAATTAAACCAACATCAAGGTAAAATAAAATATTGGGGGGGGGAATATGGATGAAGGCTGAGCTTGTTGATCAGAAAGATTGGCAGTTTGGTGATTCAAATCCCTAGTATAGGTCTCCTGCATGAGCAGGGGGTTGTACTAGATGACCTCCAAGATCCCTTCCAACTCTGTTACTGTTAATTTAGATTTGTTTTATTTGAAAAGGATGCAGGACATTTTATATATCCAGCTTAGCCATACAAAAGACAAATGCACTACTGATGGATTCTAATCAAAATTTGGGTGAGCAAATGGAGTGACTTTCAGTTGAATTAAGAAAATGATGTGTAAGAGATTACATACAAAGTAGATTTTATATGTTGATTGCTACTTGTTTTCCACTCTTCAGATATCTGCTACCTGGATAAAAAAATTCTGTATGTTTCTCATCTTATTCCTGACGATGATGGGAGATTGGTCTCCATTAAATGCCAGAATTAATATTGCAAAAATGTAGATGTGCAGAGTTCCAGATGGACTGTAAAATGTAGATGATTTTCTTTATCCTTTAGACTGAATACAATCCACTAATTGTCCAGTTTAATTATGGGCTGATGCATATTCTTCTTCATTTATAAATGAAAACATGGCTGCAGTGTTTGTTTGCCTATACCAAAGCTTCTTTTTCATCTCCGCTTCTCTATTACTTTGCCAAAATTTCTGTCTTTGTTCTATTCATTTACCGTTTAAGCAGCCCTTCTTCCAGTAATTTAAAGAGACAAAGGAATTCTTTTTTCATTAGTTAGACACTATGAACATGTACAAAGTTCAAAATACAGCTCTACATCTTCACTGTATAATAGCTATTCACTGTATGTCTGAAAAGCAACAATAGCTGAATACAATTTTCAGAACCTCATAACATTGGCTATAGTTGGGATATCTGACATATATTGTTCAGAAACATCTGGAAAGCCATACGTTCCCTGTTCTTGCACATCATGATACTTTGGGCATATATGCATGCATGAATGATAAAACCAGCATTTTCATCTAATTGGAACCAAGAAATGTGCTTTCTCTGTTGCAGTATCTCACTAGAAATCTAGGTGGTTGTCATCCTGATGATGTTGCAGAGGCTACTAAAAACATGTTCTCCATGTTATGGAGCAAGTTGATGGCTGAGACCTTGTTGAATGGGAGGTTTGTTTCAGTGGTGAGTTTCAAATTTTTTTACTATCGGTTCTGTGGGTGTGGCTTGGTAGGTGTGGCATGGCTTGGTGGGCATGGCAGGGGAAGGATACTGTAAAATCTCCATTCCCTCCTGATCAGCTGGGACTCAGGAGGCAGAGAATAGATGGGGGTGGGCCCAATCAGAATTTTTACTACCGGTTCTCCAAACTACTCAAAATCTCTGCTACCATTTCTCCAGAACTGGTCAGAATCTGCTGAAACCCACTTCTGGTTTGTTTACACGTCTGTTTTTGGCCACATGGCTCCAAATCTTTCTCCCCATTATTGTTTTTGTGTTGTTCTTATTTGTTACATTGTAAACTATCCAGCGTCATTGGAAGTCAGGCTGAATGAATGAAATAAAATAAAAATAAAATAAAATAATTAAAAATAACTTAAGGAAAATTAAGTTAGTCTGGAGAAAGAAACTCTTATCAATCCAAATTCAATCAATTGTCTGAAATCAAACAAGCATCTCTTAAAACAGCTGTGAGAAATCTGAATTTTAAGTCCTTTTCAATGGCCCTCTGACATGATTACTGAGAAATGATAGCTCAGTTTTCCATCATATTGAAATAAAAAATAAATGAAAGTTATATGGTAAAGTTCTAAAATAAATGTATTAAAGAACAAAAGAAGACAACGGGGAAGGATCTGGAGAAAAGAAGGAAGGGAGAAGGAGACTTATAAAACAAAGGTATCAGGAAGGATCTCTTTTTCAGGTTGGACAGTTGGGAAACAGAAATTTTTTGAATAATGGAAAATATGGGACAGAAAAAATGCATCAGCAATAGCCTCTTCGAACCAAAAATAGTGTTCTAAAATTTGAGAAATATTAAGAACTTCTCCATCACCCTGAGCAAGACTGAGAAACAGCAACCTGTTTTGCAAGGGAAGGAAACTACTGAGAAATTGCAAAACATATTTTAGTACATAATGAAATATTGCCCTTGCTTGTTCATTTATCAAAGTCTAAGATACAGTATGCTGCTGTGTAAAATAAAGCAACCTCGAACATAATGAAATCTGGAGTTTTGGAAAAGCTGATTATCTCAAATGGTCAGAAAATATGTTTTCCTGTCTGAGGCCTTATATAGACGACTAGGTTTTATTGTGAAGGAGACTGAAGTTATTCTCTGTATTAATACAATAGATTCAAGATCATAGTACATGTCTGTTGGGACAAGCTTCTGATCAAACTAGCAAATCTGGTGTCCTCTACCATATAATCCCTTCCTGTATTGCCTTCTGGGAATGACGCCTGAGATGTCAACATGCTAGTTTTATTTTGTGTGAAAACCAAATACAAAGTGAAAAGGCTTCAGAGCACTGGAAGGCAAAGCAAATAATGTTGAAAGCTACTGCATGTAACTTTGGCTTTCCTCTGATTTATGAAATCTCAGCAGAATGACCTTCCTTTCACAATGTCACAACAGAAGAGAACAGTGCCCCAAGACTCAAATGGGACCAAGAAGATGCATAGACAGAGAGTCTTCAAAAGATGAATCAGGAGTGGGAACAGTGGGTAGCATATTAAATCTCAAACAAATGCCTTCATAAATAAAGGAAATAAAGTAGTGAAAATAATAGTCTTTGGTAAGTATTAGTATAACCTGCTCCTGCTTCTAAGCAATATTATTTTTTTTAAAAAAAAAAGATCACAATTCATATGTAAGCAACATCAGCTGTGATCACATCATCTTAAAATCACATCATCTTAAAAATAATGAAAGTAAGAATATACAATTGCTGTACCAAAATTTTATTCCAATCTTTTGTTCAACCATTCTTATGCTGATAGAAAACTTCTAGTTTTCTTTCTCCCAAAGGATGGAGAAGATTATTTCAAAACTATTATTACAGAGGAAGTGTGGGGTTGTTGGATTTAATGAAGTTTATGGATCAATAAGGTGACTGTAGATCAGAGGTGTCAAACTCAAGGCCCAGGGACTGGATCCAGCCTGCAGGGTACTTAGATCTGGCCCACGGGATTGGCCTGGAAACAGCAAAGGGCCGGCCAGCAGTAGCTCTGCCAGCAAAAACGGAGCTTGGGGGAGCAGTGCAGGACCCCCCAATGCCCCATTCTCAGCCATGACAGCCTCCTGCAGCCCTCTGCCAGTGAAAACAGGGTGTGTGGGGCCATGCACAGCCCCCCAAGCTCCGTTTTCACTGGCAAAAGGCTATCAAAACAAACTAAAAAAACAAAACAAAAGGAGAAATGTTTCCCGTTTTGCATTTGAACATGCAAGAAGGGACAGGAAAAGAAAAAGGGAAAGAGGAAAGACAAAGAAAAAGAAGGGAAGATGGAAAGAGAGGAAGGAAAGAAAAATAAGGGTTAATGAGAATGAGGGAGAATCTCAGGGAAGTCCTGCATTGCACTTGGCCACCACAACTGCCCCTAACACAAGTCCCATGGCCATACCCACCATGGCCATGCCCCCTGGCCCTCCAAAGTCAAATACAACCCTTATGGGGCCCTCAATGAAATCGAGTTTGAACCCCTGCTGTAGATATTCAAACCTGCATTGACTTGACATGACCAGGAAACAGTTTCATTGCGTTTGGTGTGACAGGAAATGGGAACAAACTAGCAAAGCTGTAAAATGATGGAGGATCAGACATTCATCACCTTGTATGAGAAAAGAAAAAGATAAAAATATTTAATAAAAGGGAGGTCAAGGAAGTCCTAATATGACTAGAGAATAAGGTAGAAAAAGAATAGAACTGAAAAATGTTTTTCATGTGGGAAATATCTCAGGAAAATAGAAAGACAATTTTAGCATTGTATTTTCCAAAAAAACATAGTTAACCTATCCTCCTTATATTAGAAATAAAAAAAATTCAATAACATTCTGTTTCTCTATTCAATTAATTGGAAATGCTTATAAAAGAGAATACAGGGAAGATTTGACAGCATCAAGTTGATACTTTATGAATAACAATAACATATCTGAAAATATGTTAAATGAAATTGGTACATAATTACATACAGCAGCTAAAACCTTTATATATTAGCATTCCCCCTCCTTCAATTCCAGCTTTTTTCATTATCAAAACATGAAACTAATGACTGAAAAGCTGCTGATGCTCTATATTAGTTAGGGAATTTAATGTACTAGGACCTTGAACATTAAATAGCACTTGCTTCTTGACACAGAGTAAGCGGAAGCATTTTATCTGTTGATTCAAAGCCAATCTCTCATCTCTCAAGTTTATCTAAATTCATATAAGTCTCCCATGAACTCTTTGCAAACACTTCCTTAAAATCGTAGAAATTTGAATCTCAGTTGTGATGTTATGCTTATGTCTGCTAAATAGAGACATGGGAAAATCTCTTCTTTTTTTTATCACAATTATGAAAAGTTCAGGCATCTTTGATGGAATAAAGGTAAAGGTTTCCCCTGTTCAGGCATATCTGACTCTCAAGAATGTATAAAGGTATTTCAAATGAATGCTGGAAATGTAAATGTAAAGAAAGAACTTTTTATCATTTATGGTGGGCAACTGATAAAGCAAAGAAATATTGGAGTAGGATTCTTATTCTAATACAGAAGATTGTTAAAATGAATATAAAGATAAAACCAGAAACATTTATTTTGAGTTTAATGGAAAAAGACCTGAAAAAAATTGGAACTTTGATGTTATATATGTTGATGCCAGCAAGATTACTTAAGGCACAAAAATGGAAAGACACTTTGATTCCCACAATGGATGAACGGCTGCACTGGAGTTAGCAGAGATGACTAAATTGACTACTTTAATAAAAGAAAAAAACACAAGTACTTTTGTTTCTATTTGGAAACCTCTTCTGGACTTTGTACTCAAGGTGGAAAAAAATGAAACTTTGATTTTAGATTTTACTGATTAGATAGATCTGTTGTTATAGAAATTGCTAGTTTATATACTATGTAAAAGTAAAAAATTGAGGTTCAATGTAACTTCAAGTCTACTGCACCAAAGGGAGTTGGACATCAATGCCTTTTCTTTATTTCTCCCTTCTTCTCTACACTTTTCTCTTCCCTTTTCCCTCCCCCATTTATCTTATTATTTGCTTTTCTATTTTTCTATTTTATATTAGGCCACCCCAATCAAGCTGTTGAAGTGCTATCCCGGTGTTTGGAAGCCGTACGGGTCTGGATGGGGAGAAACAGGCTCAGGCTCAACCCCTTCAAGACGGAGTGGCTGTGGATGCCGGCACCCCGGTACAGTCAGCTGCAACTGCAGCTGACTGTCGGGGGTGAGTCATTGGCCCCGATGGAGAGGGTGCGCAACTTAGGTGTGCTCCTGGATGGACGGCTGTCTTTTGAAGACCATTTGACGGCCGTCTCCAGGAGAGCTTTTCTTCAGGTTCACCTGATCCGCCAGTTGCGCCCCTTTCTTGATCGGGGTGCCCTATGCATGGTCACTCACACTCTAGTTACCTCTCGCTTGGACTATTGCAATGCTCTCTACATGGGGCTCCCCTTGAAGAGCACCCGAAGGCTCCAGTTGGTCCAGAATGCAGCTGCGCGGGTGATAAAGGGAGCTCACGGCTCCCATGTAACACCACTCCTGCGCAAGCTGCACTGGCTGCCTGTGGTCTATCGGGTGCACTTCAAGGTATTGGTTACCACCTTTAAAGCGCTCCATGGCTTAGGACCGGGATATTTACGGGACCGCCTTCTGCCACCGTTTGCCTCCCACCGTCCCATGCGCTCTCACAGGGAGGGACTCCTCAGGGTGCCGTCGGCCAAGCAATGTCGGCTGGCGACCCCCAGGGGAAGGGCCTTTTCTGTGGGGGCTCCTACCCTCTGGAACGAACTCCCCCCGGGACTCCGTCAACTTCCTGACCTTCGGACCTTCCGCCGTGAGCTGAAGACATATTTATTTCGTCAAGCAGGACTGGCATAGGATTTTAGAATTTTAATTCTTGTTATTGGGGTTTTAATTCAATTGGTTTTATTGTTTTATATGTATTTTATATAGGGCCGTATTTGATAGGTTTTTTAATTATTGTTTTATTATATTTATTATTGTGGTTTTATATGGCTGTCAACCGTCCTGAGTCCTTCGGGAGAAGGGCGGTATAAAAATCTAATTAAATAAATAAAAAAATAAATAAATAAAAAGGATTGACATGGGAGGCATATCTGATTCTAGAGGCAGTGCTCATCTCCATTTCTTAGCTGAGGGAGCTAGCATTGTCTGAAGATGCTTCCATGGTCATGTGGCCACCAGATTTTCCATTGAAGAGGTACTTATTTATTTACTCGCAATTGCATGCTTTCACACTGCTGGGGTGGCGGGCAGGAAAATTCTACCCACCTAATAGGTGAATGGTCATCACAATTAGGAGAATGGACATCACATAGGATAATGGACATTGGGCATCCAATATCCATTGGCTAAACTATCACAGCTAGATTTGTGTGACTTTCTGGGGACTATATTCCAAAATGTTATTGTTGAATTCCATGTGCCCTTAAGTTATATATTTTCACCCCTATGTCTAAAATCACCTTCCTCACTTGGATATGACTCTGGGCAGCAGACATAGATAATACAAGAAACAATTGTAGTCTTCCACCATTAAAACCAGAGTTTAAAAAAACAACAACTATCAAGCTGCTTAGTTCTATTGTTTTCAGATATTGTTCAAAATAATAATTCCAATGTTTACTCTGCATTCTGCTTTGTCTGGACTTACCCTCAGCTGTGAATTAAGCTGGAATTTTACACCATCACCAGTGATAAGTGAGATTTTCCAGTTTTATCTGGAATGCACACATACTTAAAACCAATTTACATGAGCTCTGTTCTGACTAGGGTAGGATGCATTTATTTGCAAGGTTCCTCTAGAACAGGGGTGTCAAACTCATGTCATCACGGCAGCATCATGTGATGTATTGGGACTATTTCCCCCTTTGCTAAACCAAGCGTGGGCGTGGCCAGCGTGTAACACATCCGGCCCATGGGCCAGGAGTTTGACATTCCTGCTCTAGAAAAAAGCTTCACTTGTCACCACTGAATTCTTTTTTTTTTTAATTGAAAAAGTTTTAAAAAACAAAAACATTTTTCCCTCTTCCCCCGCTCCCCCCCTCAAAACCCCCTTCCCACCTCCCATCACCCACCCACCCACCCCCCGGCTTCCCGGATCAATCACAAGGTATTATTATACATAAACCAAACATAGAGTAAGATTTTCCCTTCTAATCCAATTAGCCTCATCCGAGTCTTTTCATTTCCTAACCTCCCCATTACATTCTAAAATAATACATCCTAATTATTCAAAGGCAATCTGATATCTCTTAATCTGATATCTATTTTGTAAATAATCAATCCATTTTTTCCATTCAATTAAATATTTTTCCTGCGTATTGTCTTTCAAAAAGGCCAAGATTTTTGCCATCTCAGCCAGTTTAGTAACTTTCAATATCCATTCTTCTATTGTAGGTAATTCTTTTTTCTTCCAATATTGTCCAATCAGCAGCCTTGCTGCTGTTATTAAGTTCAAGATCAATTTAGTCTCAGTCACTGTACAATCCGTTATAATTCCCAAAAGGAAAAATTGCGGCAGGAACTTTATCTTCTTCTTCAAGACATTTTGAATAATCCACCAAATTCTTATCCAAAAGGCCTTAATTTTCTTGCAGGTCCACCAAATATGAAAATATTTAGCATCATCATACTCACATCTCCAACATTTCACTTGGATATCAGGATACATACATGATAATTTTTTGGGATCTAAATGCCATCTATAAAACACCTTATAAAAATTTTCCCTTAGATTCTGTGCTTGTGTAAACTTAACATTTCTAACCCAGATTTTCTCCCATGTTGCCAACATTATTGGTTCCTGAATATTCTGTGCCCATTTTATCATACAGTCCTTTACCAAATCCTTTTCCGAATCTATTTCAAGCAACATATTGTACAATCTATTTTTTATTTTTATTTATTTATTTAATTTTGTCACAACAATATATCTAGATAATCTCTTTATATGCTCCTGGGTCTTATTTTTAATTTGCTTTATTAAATTTTCCTCCCTTTGCATTATACCAATTGTTTGATCTTCTTTCCATCTAGCACTTAGTTGCCCATATTGAAACCAAGTATATTTCCTCCCTTCTTCATTTAATACCTGTAAAGATTTTAATTGCAAGCTACCTCTTTCAGCATACAAAAGTTCTTTATAAGTAATCATTTCCTGTTTCTGTTCTATATTTATATTCTCTATTGCATGTCTGGGGCTTGTCCATATAGGAATCTTATAGTCTAGTTTGTAGGAATATTTTTTTCCAGACACACAAAAGAGCACTTCTCAACACATGATTCTTAAAAGCCCTATCCACTTTTTTCAAAAATAAATACGCATGCCATCCATATAATAAGTCATAACCCTCTATATTCAAAATTCTTTCCTCTGTTAAATTAAACCAGTCACTTATTACTGAAAGGGCTACTGCTTCATAATATAGTTTAAAATTAGGCATTTTTAGGCCTCCTCTTTCCCGTGAGTCCTGAATTATTTTCATTTTAACCCTCGCCTTTTTACCTTGCCATATAAATTTATTAATCCCAATCTGCCATTCCTCCAAATTTTTATCTTTCTTGATTATTGGTATCATCTGGAACAGAAACAAAAATCTAGGTAACATATTCATTTTAATAGCCGCTATCCTCCCCAATAACGATATCTGCAATTTTTTCCAAGCATTCATGTCTTTCTGAACTTTTTGCCATAGCAACTCATAATTATTCTTATACAGTTTCCTGTTCGATGAGGTAATATAGACCCCTAAGTATTTAACCTTTTTTACCACCTCAAATCCTATCACCACTGAATTCTTAATTATGACAGCAGAGACATAGTGATTATTAGTGCTGCTTTCTAAATTTCTGGAATTTTGTGAAACATGCCTTGGAAGAGATCCTTGGCTCATCCTTATTGTTAATGCAATTGCGTCAATATACACTACATCATCTTTAACAGCAAGAAGAGACCTCAAATATTGATAGAATGGCATAGAACTTTGACAGATTCTAAAAATGTTAATTTAATTATTTCTTTATTGTTAAATTAAATGACCACTCTTCTCACTTGAACATGACTCTAGGCAGCAGACATAGACACGAGAAACTATTATTGTCTTCCACCATTAAAACCAAAAAACAAAAACTGTAATGTTGTGGACCTTTCCAATCAAAGAATTTCAACTGTCAGGTTCTAGGAAGAGAGTCTTGTCTGCCATTGCCCTTATCCTGTGGAATACTCTTCCCCAGAGGTACGCAGGTCCCCACTGTCTTGGCCTTCCATAAGGGCTTAAAAACATGGTTCTGTGCCCTTGGGGCTGATTGGCAACCTGAAAGCCCTTGCCCCTGCCTTTTAATCAATTTTTAACATTTCCTGCCTCTTTTAAATTTTACATGTTTTTATGCTTTTGATATTTTATTGTACACTGCCCAGAATCCCTCTGTGAGGGAAATAGGCAGTTCTGAGATATGCCAAATAAATAAATATACCTAAAAATATATAATAATAGCAATATCAATGTTACTTAGACTTATATACTGCCTCATAGCACAGTACAGCCTTTGGCATATTGCCCCCAACGCTCTGGCTTCTCATTTTACTGACCTCAGAAGGATGAAAAGCTGAGTCAAGCCAGTCAGGATTGAATAAAAAGGCAGAGGAGAGCACAATATAACTATATACACTGCAGCCATTTAATAGGCTCCACACTTCCTTGGGATCCCTAAGCCAAGCCTTGTTTATCCAAGTTTTGAGAGCTATCCAAAAAGCTGGGATAATTGGAACTCAATTCACCTTTCCCTGTCCTATTCCACCAAACTATTCAGCAGCAATAAACAAAATTTTATTTATATATTTCATTAAATTTGTTATGGCTGCCCACTCCAGTAAACTCTAGCACAAAGTGATCTGGATATTCAGGGAATATTTATTATGTTGAGCCCTCCCCAGCCAAAGACTGCAATTAGTACTCTGAGATTTAATGTAATAAGTGGTTGATTGGTTCACTCTATGGGATCCATCCTCGCAAGCTCAGCTGAAGTCTATATTAATTGTGATGGGATGGAAAAGAGGCATATTGTGTTATGAAACATTTTCTTACTGATCTCGTCAACTGCTTGACTGCATATTCACCCAGTGGAATTTTTTTTTATTTATAAATATAAAATAATCTTTGGAAGAATGACTTTAGAAACATTGGCACTTAACACTGATATGTAAAATTATTAAGCTATGTGCTTAGAAAAACAAGGCTATGCTGAAATCTGCAGAAAAATAGTACCTGTTTATTGGAAAAGAAAAACTATATCTGATGGCAGTGTATATGCAAACACACTGTTTTTTTATTTGAGTTCAAAGCAAAAGATTTTTATATTGAAGGGAAGAAAATGATAAGTCTTATGTATTTCCATTTCACAATTTAAATGTTAAGTTGATATTTCCTAATTGTTTGTGCATTTATATATCAACAAAGCACTAACAACTGAGAAAACTGAAGAAGATCACTGCATTTTGATATCATTGTGGTATGAAATTGCCGCTTATGAATCTAATGGAAATATATGGACACACTGATTCCATTTTGCAAACAAGACAATCAAGTCCTATCTCTACAATTGAAGGTGAAATTCTGATATCACCAGACTAGCATATGGAAGACATAGATATTGTTTAAACTAAAGGCCTTTGATGTCCAAAAGTTATTATCTACATCATTTCTGATGTTTCAAGGGAATAATGGTTATTATAAATATTTTTGTGTAATAGTGTCAGTAATATTTTATTTACTTTAAACATAATTCAATTTAAATTAATTACATGTCTTGTCTTCATGTACATTAGAAAACGTAAAGGTCCAGTGGGAGGGAGGGATGAAAGAAAGGGAGGGAGGGAGGGAAGAAGGAAAGAAGGGAGAGAGGGAGGGAGGGAGGGAGGGAGGGAGGGAGGGAGGAAGGAAGGAAGGAAGGAAGGAAGGAAGGAAGGAAGGAAGGAAGGAAGGAAGGAAGGAAGGAAGGAAGCTTCTTTAACATATGGTTTTAAAACTAATGAATACCTTGAGCCCAGGACCCTAGTGCATTTTCACATGGCTGGCTTCCAGCAGTTCTTTATATGCTTTATGTTGCACATCATGGTCAATAATGGGTTGTATGATTATTCACTAGGAAAGGCTTCCAAATTTTCTACAGAAGCAATTCTATGTTCAACATGATTATAATAACCCATTTAAGAATCTTTTAACGCAAATTCAGTCTTCTCTACTGAAGGGCAGCATTCAATTCCCAGGCAAAGCTCTTGAAAAGCACATCTGATTAGAGGTATGTAGCTCAGCCCTGACCCAATTTGAGCCATTGTCTTGACTCAAAACACTGCTCTGACTTCAAACAATGGAATGGAATCAAGTTGATTCAATTTGAATGGTTGGTTTGATGCAGAAAAAACACACCTTGGTTTATATATAAAAGCAATTTAATTGTTGAATTAAGCTGATCTGATTCAACTCTTCAAATCACTCCAGTGATGTGATTTAATGATTTAATTCAGAGAGTGAATCAATTATCTCTGAACTGAATTGACCAACTTCTGATCACTCCTGCAACTTTAATGCAGAACAAGTTGAAGCCTCAGTTCTCAAACTTCTGTCCTCCGCAAAGTTCCTTGCAGTCTTGTTACCGACAGGAAAACTATTTAAATGATGGGAAGTCATTTTAATTGCTTGCAATCAAAATTTGAGTTTATAATTTACATTTTAAGTTTAAATTAACATTTGAGTCACTTTGACATAGTCAGCTGAGTGAGTTTGGCCCAGCCCCTCTCTCTCAACCCAACCCACCTCAGAGGATGGTTGTTGTGGAGAAAAGAGGAGGAAGAAGTATTGTGTGTGTTAATTGCCTTGAGGCATTTATAAAAATAACAAAGGCAGTATAAAAATGAATTAATTTCTGCCCTGCCCTCTCCTTAATTGTTTGTTCTGTCTCTACTGACCTGTTGGATTGCAGGATATTTAGCTTGTCATTCCAAGACGCAATCCTCACCCTGAAAAAAAAACTCATCATAATATAATTTAATGATGGCTATAATCTGCACATCTGTCATGGCCTGTCGGAGCCTGGGTCCAAGGAGGAGGACAAGTTGGAGCTAGAGCCAATGGCAGCAGTGAAATCCAGCCAGATCTATCCAGCTCACACGAATTGGTAGCTCTGGCAGTGGGAGGGTCTGCCCACCCACTGGGATGTCATTACGTCCTATTTTTGACCCTCTGTGCATGTGCAGAAGAGGAGTGTGCATTCACACTCCTGAACTGGTAGCAAAGGTAAGTGTATTTCACTGCTAACTAACGGAGGAATGACCGGAGGAGCAGGGTGAAGCAGTCCCAGATCTCTCAGGCCTGGGAAGGATTACCAGCGAAGGAGAGAGGGTGCAGGATGAACAAGCAAGGGGAGAGGAGAGGGCAGGCAGTGAAGCAGAGGAGCAATGGAGCTCTGGTGATGAGCAATCCCCCCCCCCGATTCCCGATCACCGAGAATGGAGATGAGGTGGGATCAGTACAGGGTGACCTGATGACTCTGGAGGAGGGTGTCCCGCCCCTCTTCACAAGGCTCACCTGGGGAATGAGATTTAAAGAGACACCATTGGAGGGGCACTTGTCGGGAACAAGCATTGTTTCCAACATCTGGATATGTTGCTTGCCTTGCCCTGTCTGCCTTGCCTTGCTTGCCTTGCCCTGCTTGTCTTGCTTGCCTGGCCTGGCTATGTGCGAGTTCGCAGCAACACAGTTCTGCTCCAGGTTGTGCCGCAGTCCCAGTGAACTCTTCCTGTGATGAGGACTCCTTGGAACCAAATTCCCTGAACTGTGGCTGCTCTCAGAACTGTGCTGTGCTCTGGACTAATAGCAGCAAGGAACTATTGGTGGTGTGTGTTTAGAGCTTGGCTCATGGACTTGCAGTGAATGGTGGGACTTTTGGGAGAAAGTTGGAGCAATAAAGGGAAGTTAAGCCTTCATTCTGGCTGTGTTACTTCCGTCCCCAGCCCCGGATCATCATAACAGCTTTACAGAGCTGGATCATTATCTTTTAAGTAGGTCCTTGGGAAAAAAAGAGAAATAATGATATTTATAAAAGTCTTGTGGAGAGCTTAGCTTGTCAGTTGTCTTAAATCATCAGTTGTAACATAATAGAATCTTATTTTCTACAATGATATTTTACTGACTGGGAAGCTTGATGTTGAATACAAGAATGTATTTACACAAATCTGTAGAGACAAGTCTGTTATTTTTACAAGTCTGTTATTTATTTACACAAGTCGGTACACAAGTCTGTTATTTACGCAAGCCATACATTTCTCTCTATACATGGGTATATGGGTATGCCTTGATTGAAGAGTCCTTCATTACTGAATGAATGATGATGATGAAACCTGAGAGGCATAGAAGGAAATCTCATTGCCTGTGATAGATAGATAGATAGATAGATAGATAGATAGATAGATAGATAGATAGATAGATAGATAGATAGATAGATAGATGGTAAATAAACTAGATCACAGGTGTCAAACTCAATTGCATCATGTGACATAGCATGATGTATCACAACTTTTTTTGCTTTTGCAGAGCTGGGGTGGGTATTGGGTATTTATCAGGAAGATTTATTGATTTATTGATTTTATTTGTCAAACACAACAGTATATATAAGTCTAAGCATGAAATAATCATACGAATTGGATACAATCAAAGGGAAAAATAGGACAGGAATGGTAGGCATGCTGGTGCTCTTATGCACGCCCCTTACAGACCTCTTAGGAATGGGGTGAGGTCAACACTAGACAGTCTTAGGTTAAAGTTTTGGGGATTTGGGGATGAGATCACAGAGTCAGGTAGTGCATTCCAGGCATTAACAACTCTGTTACTGAAGTCATATTTTCTATAATCAAGATTGGAGTGGTTCACATTAAGTTTAAATCTATTGTGTGCTATGTATTGTTGCGATTGAAGCTGAAGTAGTCTTCGACAGGAAGGACATTGTAGCAGATGATTTTATGAGTTATACTCAGGTCATGCTGAAGGCGGCAGAGTTCTAAATTTTCTAAACCCAGGATTTCAAGTCTGGTGGCATAAGGTATTTTGTTGTGATCAGAGGAGTGGAGAACTCTTCTTGTAAAATATTTCTGGACACACTTAATTGTAGTTATGTCCGAAATGAGGTGTGGGTTCCAGGCAGGCGAGCTGTATTCGAGAATTGGTCTAGCAAATGTTTTGTATGCTCTGGTTGTAGCTATACAAGATTAAGTTTACAACTCTTAAAGCCTTTTTGGTGATGTAGTTGCAGTGGGCTTTGGCACGTAGATCGTTTGATATGAAAACTCCAAGGTCTTTGACGGGGTGAGGGTCATCTACAAGATAATGTCCATCAAGCTTGTATTTAATGTTCTGATTCTTTTTTCCAATGTGTAAGATAGAGAATTTGCTGGTTGAGATTTGGAGTTGTTAAATTTTTGACCATTCTGGCACAAAGTCAAGGTCTTTTTGAAGGGTAGCTGCATTGTTGGTAGTGTTAAATAGTTTAACATCATCGGTGAAGAGAACACAATTACTTATAATATGGTCACAGAGGTTGTTAATGTATAATAAGAAGAGTGTTGGTCCTAGAACGCTGCCTTGGGGGACACCGCTATTGACAGGAGCAGGATTTGATAGGGCACTGCCTTTTTTGACCACTTGTTGTCTGTTTGACAGGAACGCTGTTATCCAATTATGGAGGGGTCCTGAGATGCCGTAGGATTTTAGTTTTAGAAGAAGTTTGTCATGTACCACTGAGTCAAAACCTTTACAGAAGTCTATGTAAATTGCATCTATTGCTTTGCCCTGATCAAGATTTGTAGTCCATATGTTTTTGCAGTGAAGTTGTAAATTACAGGATAATTTTTTTCTGAAACCAAATTGTTTATTAGAGAGTAGGTTGTTTGTTTCAAGGTGGAGGTTGATGGATTGGTTGATGATTGATTCCATTACTTTGCAGGTGATGCAGCATAAAGAAATTGGTCTGTAATTTTCAACCAGGCTGGGATCTCCTTTTCTGAAGACAGGGATGACCGTGGCTAGAGACCATAGCTTGGGAAGAGAGCTGGTCCTGAAAGATTTTTCAAAGATTATGCTTAGGGGTTTTGCTATAACAGTGGAAAACTTTTTTAAGAAGTATGCACATAGACCATCAGGTCCAATAGATAGAGATGGTTTCAGTTTGCGAAGGGCCTTTTCAACATTATCTTCTGTGAAATCTATTTGTGTTAGATCATTGTAATAATTGTTGGTACAACTGGGGAATTTTGGGTATGAGCCATTACTGTTAACAAAGACTGAGCCGAAGAATGTGTTAAAGAGGTTTGCTTTAATTGTTTCATCATTACATTCTTTACCATTAGATCCTTTTAGGGGTGGGATAGATCTCAAGTCTTTAAGTTTGTTGTTTACAAAATTATAGAAAGCGTGATTGGATTTTGTGCACAGAAGGTCTTCTTCTTGTTTGATGTGGTAATTGGTGCATTCAGTTTTTATTTGGTGGCATATATTTTTGTAGCAGTTTTTAAAGTTGGCTACATAGCCAGTTTTGTTTTTTTGCCAGAGGGATTTTTTTGGGGGGGGGGGGGGATTGGAGCTTTTTTTATTGAAATGGGTAATTTGTTTTTCTTGATTTTGGTGGTGGTTTGTGGTACGTATAGTTTAATGACTCTATTGACTTCAAGTAGGAAAACGCTATAGTGGTCTTCAGCAGTGATACAGTTAGAGAATAGAACTTGCCAGTCAAGAGATGAGAGGTCAGTGTCTATAAGATCATAGTTGGCTTTTTTTGAAATTGTAGTTTGGTATACCATTATTATAGAGATTATTGTAAGGGCGTATATTGAGACAAAACTTTATCATGCTGTGGTCACTGTTGGAAAAGGGTTCTTTTATTTGTAGTCCATAGACTGAGTTTGCGTTGTTGCAGAAGATGAGGTCAATGCAGTTGTTGAGTCTTGTATTGTTAGTTACTAGTTGATTAAGACCTAGATTTGTAGCAGCTTTGTACAGGGTAATATGGATGGGTTCAGTTGTACATTCGTTTGTTATCCAATTAATAAGAGGTAGGTTGAGGTCACCCAGGAAAATGAGAGGATAAGGGCAAGAGGCATAGATAGATAGATTACTATTCCTGCCTTATACCCCATAGATCCACATATTCCTGTAAAATAATTGTTGGCATGCATATAGACATACTTTAACCATTGTTATGTTTGCTTCTAAATCCATTACAGAAAATGAACACTCCTGTTAAAAGCTGAGGGGACCTGCAAGGGCATTTCAAAACACTGTGTTTTCATGTTCAAATTAATTACTCCATTCTTCTTTCCTTCTTAGAAGCATAGAAAGTAGCTCCCAGCTGCATCCTCTTGTGGTTTGAAAGCACCCGGTTAATAAATGACCCTTCCCAATTTTTTTTCAGCTGCAGTGTAAAAATAGTTTAACACGATGGATCTTCAAATGCACATTCACTTGGGAATGTTCAGTGCTAACCCAGTTTCTGTAGGTGTGTTGGTTTCGATAAATTCGCTCATTAAATAAAGAAATATCAATAGAGTTTGGCAAACTTTTCTCCCTTCAATAGATTTCTCCCCCTCTTTTTCTCCCATGTGCACACACACACATACTGCACATCTCTTCATGAATCTCTTCTCCAATTTCAAGGGCAATTTAGCATAGTACCTCTTCCTCTTAATTTGAAATTAGAAATTAATCTCAGATGGGAGGTGATGGCAGGCAGCAGATGGCTGGCTTTCCAGGCTACAGGGTGGAAGAGGACTCTGCTAACTTCTTGACACCTTGTCAAATATTAAGGCATTCTGGGTAGAGAGCTCAGCAACTCTCCCAATACCCCATTGACCCCCACATACTTCTATTGCTCAGGACATACAGTCTCATTGCAAATAAAATAGTGAAGAGATGAGATTCAGTTAAATTTTGGACACTAGTTTAAGAAGCAAAGTGTCAGGCATGCCTCTGTTCAGAACCCAAGAAAGAAAAGCCCCAATTCCATGTTTGTAGATAAGAGGTACTTTTACTGAGTTTGAAATGATAGCAACAAAAGAAAAGCAAGATCTGAACCAAAAGGAGCAAAAGTTACATATTGAAAGTTTCCCCAAATCCCCCCCCCAAGGACACAGGCTGAATATCCAATCCCCATCCCACATGGTGTTATGTGGGACACATCTTCAGATGTTTTTGTCCATTTGGTATTCTGGGATGGTTGACCTTGACTGGGTATAAACATCTCTATTCAGCTGTGCAGTAGATCATGACAGCATCCCTCCCTTTTTGTTCACACAGGTCATCTTCACTCCAGCTCATTTCCCCACCCAAAAGCCAATCTCCTCCCCCTGTTACTATGGCAGTTGAGAGCAAGCAAGCATCAAACAGGCTGACATTCAGCCCTCCTACAGTAGAGGCACTAGCCCTGGAGAAAAACACAACACAAAATAAATATAGAAACAACCCAAAGTACAGGAGCATTTACATTTCTGACATTAAGGCTTGTCAGGGTATTTAGTGTGAAACCATTGTAAGTGGGTGCTGACATCTCGAGTGTTTACACATTCAGATTGAGAGGGAGGAAAAATTTTCCAGGCCACCAAATACTGTACTTTTCCCCTATATTTCCTGGAATCTAGATCTCTTTGACCTCGAAATTCTGGTCTCCTTCGATGAGGAGGGGAACGGGAGGGGCAGGCTGGTCTAGTTGAAGAGGGGACACATGTTCAGGTTTCAGCAAGCTAACATGAAACACAGGGTGGTTCTTTCTAAGGGTTACTGCTACTGTGGATGGAATTATTATAAGCAACCTCTGCAAAAGGCAGTAAGTCAGCCCAGTTATCTTGCTGATAATTTACATAACATCTGAAGTAGTGTTCTAGAACCAAATTAGTGCATTCACAAGCCCTGTTAGTTTGAGGATGGTGGGAGGAGCTTAGGCCTTGGGCGGAGCTTAACTTCAGGAACTCCCTCCCGAAGTGGGAAGTCAATTGTACCCTCAAAGAGGAACACCAAAATTGTTGTTTAACTAAGTGTAATGTTTTCATAAATCCAAAGTGTCCAGCAGCTTTTGAACTGTGGGTCTGTTGTAATACAGTCCCCCTAAGACTGGCAGGATGTATAACTTAGTGCCCACCCATGATAATCCATCATGAATGGTGCAAACATTTGACTGGGACAAGAACCAGTCATCAGTTTTCAGCGCCCTTTATAACTGCTCACTTAAATTGGTGGGAAGGTCAAGGTCCATCTTCCCCTGGGCTCTGGTGACCACTGGGGCAGCCAGTTAATTGAGTGGATCACATCTGGCTGAGTGCTATTATACTGGGGTAATCTAGTTAAAGAGTCAGCCATAAAGTTCTTTCCTCCAGGAAGATAGTGCAAGGAGAAATTTAAATGATTAAAGTGTTGCACCGAATGAACTTTCTTGGGTGACAATTTCTAGGGTGTTTTTAGGCCTCTAGATCTTTATGATCTGTCCACACCTCAAAAGAGTGTTTTGTCCCTTTGAGGAAATGCCTCCAAGTTAGCAAGGCTCATCGGATATGCCCATCTCCTTTCAGTTTCAGTTAATTTCTGGGAGGTGTAGGCACAGGGTTGTAAAGTCCCAGCCACATTGGCTTTTAGTAATCCTACCCCCACTGGCTCACTGGCGTCAGCCTGAATTATGAAGGGGGCATCCATGTTGGAATGCTTAAGAACAGGTTCGGCTGCAAATAACTGTTTTAGCTTCTCAAAGGCTGCTTGGCACTCCTTGGCACTCAAGGGGTGGGCTAGGCCTTGGTCTAGCTTTTCCATTTGTCTTTAGGAGATTGGTAATGAGTAGCGCAATTTTAGCAAAGACAGGGATGAATTGTCGATAAAAGTTTGCAAAACCTAGAAAGCTTTGTAGCTGCTTTCTGGTGCCTGGGGCCGCCTACTCCATGACCACCTGAACTTTCTCGGGGTCCATTTCTATCCCCTCATGAGATGTGTGGTAACCCAAATAGTCAATCTTAGTCTGCTGAAATTCGCACTTTGACAATTTGGCATAGAGCTCAGCAGCCCTGAGTTTTTTCAGGATTTCACACTAATTTTACATGTTCTTCCCTGGTTTTAGTGTAAATAAGAGTATCATCTAGATAGAGAAACCCTCTTGTAAAGGTGTTCATGCAGCACCTCATTTATCAGTTGCATAAACACAGCTGGTGCTCTTTGTAAGCCACATGGGAGCACCTTAAACTGGAAATAGTCCAAAGGGCAATTGAAGGTGGTCATCCACTCATCTCTTTCCTTAATTCAGACTCTGTAGTAAGCTTCTCTCAAGTCCAGCTTAATGAAAATCTTTCTTTTGGCTAGATGAGCTAACATGTTTTACATTGGGGTAGTGGACAAACATTTTCTATGCACACAGCATTAAGGCCTTTATAATCCAGACAAACATGAAAAGAGCTACCTTTTTTCTCGTGAAACAACACTGGAATGGCCACTCGTGGCCTAGCTGGTTGGATGAAGCCCCGTTTTAGGTTTTTATCAAGGAAATACCAGGGAAAGACCAGGGAAGAAGTTGGTTCCTCTTTTCTGACTGAGTTCTTAGGGTTAGAGTTAGGATTAGGGTGAGGGTTAGGGTTAGGGTTATTGAACATTAGCATTAAAGAACATAAGAACTCAGTCAGAAAAGAGGAACCAACTTCTTCCCTGGTCCAACACCTTAAAGCCACAGGACATAAAATTGACTTTAAAAAGACCAGAACTATCGCCAAAACTGAACACTTTAACAACAGAATAATCAGAGAAGCCATTGAGATAGAAAAATGCCCACACAGCATGAATAAATGAGATGATACCTCCTGCCTATCAGCCATTTGGAAACCCGCCCTTATCAACAAACGAGTCCCTAACATGAGGAATGATGCCAGACCCACACTCACAAGGGTCACACAGGATGTCACCACCTCACATACATGCAGAAAGTAGACTCAAACCCACACAGATGATGAAGCACGACCAAGGACCAGAAGCCAGACTGCAGCTGCAACATCAGCCATTTCAAACCCCTCCAATCCATACATGCAGCAGACTGACACCCACCATGAAGATGTGGCACAACCACGAACGCGAAGCCAAACAACAGCAATGCAGCTCACCAACTCAAATCCCCCTGCAACTCAGACTAACCTGAGCACAACGAACCTCCCCCCAAACAGAATACACCCCCATCCAATCAGAGCACAGCCAAGCCCCCAACCAATCAGAACAAACCCCCACTAGCAGTTAAAAGGAAGAAACAGCTGCAATCACACATTGCTCCTAGAAGCACAAAACTGAAAACACCAGCCTGAAGATGACGAATGAGACTTTGTCGAAACGTCGCCAAGACACTTCCAATTTTACGTGGGAGACAACTCGAACAACCAAAGACCTGCATACAAGCACCTGCAAAAACCTCAGAAAACACACACACACACACACACACACACACACATCCAATATATAAAGGAAAATGTTGTAAAATTGCTCCTCTCTCCAAATAATTCGCCTTGAAACAACTTGCACCAATGTTGTTTCAGCCTTGCCTTGCCTTATTCCACACCCTACCTGAGTAATATATGGTTTCAGGAACTGCCCACCTAGCAGTTCAAAAGCATGCAAATGTGCGTTGATTAATAGGTATCCCTTCAGTGGGAAAGTAACAGAATTCTGTGTGCCTTGGCATATAGTCATGCTGGCCACATAGCTATGGAAAATATCTTCAGATAATGCTGGCTCCCTTGGCCAAGAAACAGAGATGAGCACCGCACTTTAGAGTCAGACACAACTGGACAGGGAAATCTTTACATTTTATATGGACTCTGATTATGGCTAACCCTTAAGCTTTGTTCTTAAAAGCCAGGGTGGGTGCTCTTTTTTTTCCTTTTTGAGTTTCATGGCTCTATTTTATTTTTAGTTAATGTTATTGTTGCTCTCTGTGAAAGAAATGTCTCGTTTGCAAAAGGGGGTGAAAAAAAAAGAGACTCTTGTTTAACTCAAGAGATGATGACCCAATTTATAATTTCACATTGACAATTGTGGGGAGAAATATGCTTTAATTACCAGCATCCTTGGGGAAGAGTCTTCAAAATTGTTGAGGGGACTCCAGGGTGACAGTAGTTACTTTTTAAAAAGAGAAGATGGTGATGGAAGAGAAACAAATGGGGAAAATAGCTTGCTACATTTACTGGCTCTTGGGGACCATTTGGAACAGCTGCTTGAGGCAGCACACAGCCGTCTCCGCACAGTTCATTCTACAGCTGCAGAGATGAAGAGATGTTCATATTTGACTAAGTAGCCTTCTCATTGTCTTATTCCTTTCCTTCCTTTTGACCTCATTATTAGGGAGGCAAGATTTCAAAATTATGATAACTTCCTGATTTGATTAGAAGACAATCCTTTGCCCCCACTTACTAGGATTAAACCTTACTAAATTCATTTTGAAGCTAGACTGAGCTGCTTTAAATAAATTTACCCAAATAATTGAGGCTTGGTTCTGACTGCAATGTACTAGATTTTTAATAGTAATACAAAGTCATGCAAATATTGGTAGAAATAGAACATCTGTGGCAAAAGAAAGCAAAGGTAGTACCAATAGTAATAGGTGTGATCCCAAAACAACTGGAGCATGAGTTGAACACCATCAGTATTGACAAAATCACCATCAGTCAATTGCCAAAGACAGGTTTACTTAGAACAGCTTATATTCTGTGATGATACCTTTAACACCATCAAAAATATCTGCCTATTTCAGATCCTTGGGAAGGATTCAATTGGTGGATAAAAATGCCAAATCCAGTCTAAACAGCTGGGTGACTATGTGATTAACCACAGTAATAGAAAGGGGAAGAAAAATAAATGGAGCTATTTACTCCTTTGTATATGAGTGCCGTATTGTGATTTGCTGCATTTTAGGTAAAATCAGGTTGCATAACAGCTCCTTCATCAAAGATATAAATAAATATGTAGGCTCATACATCTATATCATAACATCTCTTTTGTGTAGAGTGTCATTAATAAAAGCATCAGACAAGCAAACCAAAAACAGTTGCAACTGAAAAATGTGTGAGCACTTAGGGTGTTGTATCACTGATAAATTGATAAATTGAAATGGCTTGCATTTTTGGCAGAATACACAGAACTATATCTACCTCTTGGCCCCATAAATGCAAAGATGGATAATACCCAACCATTTTCATCTATATGTGAGATTTAGACAGGATGCTTACTGTCCAAAGCCTTTCTAAAACCGGGAAAGATGTAAATATAGTATGTTCCATGTCTATTTGAAATATTTCTTACTTTTTACTCTAAATAAATCAGTTATTATTTGGGAGCTCATATTATGCATAAAGCATATTACCTGCTACTTTGGTAAAGGGCCCAAAATACTGTTTGCAAAATTTATTACACCGAGAGAGAGAGAACACTGAATTCATATTTAAAATTCAGCTAAATACAGTGCCACAGACACCAATTTCATGAATAGTTGGTGAATAATTCATTGCGTTCGACCACACAAAGTGAATCCTTTCATTGACTGTCAATCCTGTATGCCTCTTTATGCAAAAAAACGCAGGGCCAACACATTTAGGTAATTAGTTCTATCAACAAACATGGCATGCCTGATAGTTATTATTCATAATAAGGAAATGACATGCTTTCTAGGGTTGCTAGAAAGTTTGATGAACTGCTAATGATATTCAAGGTCTGCAGAAAGGTGGAGGATGAAATTCAACGAAGAACCTAGTAAAAGACAAGCAAATGAAGGATGATGGTCAAAATCATTTCAAGAACAAGGCTAATATGCACAGTTTGTTGCCGGAACAATGGCCTTGTCAGAATCTTATGAATGGGTACAGTTGGCCAAACTATTGTGTTTTTCACATAATAATAAATAATAAAAGAACTTGGCCTCTTTATAAATTCCTTTTTGATAACTGGGAAAGTTATCAAACCAAAGCTATGTATTTGGCCTGTGATTTAATGGATGTGCTTATTTGTTTTCTGAAAGAAATAGAAGTAATTTTCAATTATCTGAGCTGAGTAATCATTAAAATACATGAAGAACCTGAAATTACCATACTGTTCAGGAAAACAGTAGCTATAACAATTCTGCAAAGATCAAAAAAACCAGCAACAACTCATCTACTGAATGTAGGGATGCTATTCTGATGAATTTGATTTCTTTTGTTCCTATTTTTTTCCCAATGCAGCACATTTATTTGCAACTTTGGCTAAAAAAAAACTCTCATGGATTTGCTGCTAAATAGCCCTTTTTTTTTCAGTGGAACCTTGAAAAATGTTTTTCCTCTCCCTCCAGGAAATTTAACATAATTTCTTTTTCTCCAACTTAATTTGACTTTGAGAATTGCCTTTTGGAGGGTCTTGAGTGAGTTGAAGTATTTATGTGAATGAACTGTTGCCATGGTGTATCTCCATTTGGTTTAACGTATTTTTCAAGGATTTATCATACTGTGGTTTCAACACATGTTGAAACACTTGGCAGTCTTATACATTATAAGGGAAAACAATTGCAGTTTGGAACAATATGTTATGTCTGTCAGAAGTAAGTCTTACTGAGTTCAGTAGGACTTAACCCTAGATACAGGATTCTAGTCAGAGTGATATTATACAAGGAATATAATCCCATGAAATAAATTCCATCTTTTTTTTTAAAGTAGCTGGTATCGGATTAATATTTTTCTGTACTTTTAAATACCAGGATTTCTAAAATTGTTCCATTAACTCAGTGGTGGGATTCAAGTAATTTAACAACTGCTTTTCTGCCCTAATGATTTCTTTCAACAACCAGTTTACCAAACTGCTCAGAAAGTTAACAACCGGTTCTCCCAAAGTGGTGTGAACTGGCTGAATCCCACCACTGCATTAACTATATGAGGAAGTTCTTGCTTTTGTCTGAGAAAGAATTTCCATTGATTTAGATTATCAAAACATTTTTATTCATTTTTCCCATAAGATATTAAATATGGCTTATAATTAAGAAAAAGCACAAATTATTTAAAAAAAACGGTAAGATAAGAAAGAGTCATTAATGTCTATAAAGAGTATCCACAATCTTGAAATCCACTAAACAGAAACAAAAAAAGCACAAATGTATGATAAGAATGGGGAATAAAATATTTTCACTGTCTGCCAACATGTATTGTATATGAAGGCATTCTTGAGATATGTTCCTTCATCCTGGTAGCCAGAATTTGTGTTAGGCACTGACTACAGAGGAATTGGAGGGAAAAAGGAGCAGGAAAATACTCAAACCTGATTGGTCAGAACACCTGAAAGTTCTCTATATAAGGAGAACTATCAGACAGCTTGCTGCTGGATTCTGTACATAGTTATAATAGAGAACTGTTGCAATAGCCTGGCTCCCATCTCTTCAATCACCCAATACAACAATGGCAATGAGGATGGGATTGAAGTAGATAGGGAAAAAAAAAAGAGCTGACAACCGAATCCAGTCAGGTGGAACTGCGCGCCCAAGAACATGAGTCATGGAGCAGAGCGATGTCCACCTTTGCATCACCGACACCTTTTGATCCAACCAGGGAGCAATGGGGCTTGTATATGACTCATTTTGAATGCTTCATGGAGGCAAACGATCTCCTAGGGTTGTTGGACAACCAGAAGAGAGCCCTATTTCTCAGCCATTGTGGCCACTAGGTTTTCAACATGGTGGTGTCACTGTCAGAGCCTACACCAGTGCAGTCTGTACCTTGGGAAGTTTTGCAGAACACGCTCAGGACTCACTACACTCCTGTGCCATCAAAAGTCATGCAACGACATGAATGTCGTCAGCGGTACCAGAAGGATGGCAAATCAATAAACCAGTAAATCACGGCACTGCAGAAGGCAGCCACAAACTGTGAATTTAGGGATCTGGATGACATCCTCCTAGATCAACTTATATGTGGCATGTAAGACATTCGTCTGCAAGGACGATTGCTAGCCAAAACAAACCTCACATTGCTCTGGATGAGGCAAGAGTGGCTGAATCATCAAACAAGGTGGCAGAGTCACTACAGAGACAGGCTTCCCCCTCGATGGCACAAAAAACAGCCACCATCCATAGAGAATCCATACAGGATGACAGCGCAGAGGAAACCAAAGAAGAGGTCTTCCAGACAGATAAGAAAAAAACACCTGAGACTGAGGACAAGCAGCAGGGGTGTGCTAGCTGTGGGGGTCAACATCAAAGAGCTGCCTGCCATTTCAGAGATGCCATTTGCAGGTGCTATGAATGGAAGGGACATTTGGTGCAAGTCTGCAGGGCCAGCCAACCCACGTTCCAGAGGTCCAAACCACCAGGTAGTCAGTCTGACCCACCAAAGACCACAAAAAGAGACATTGAGAAGCCAAAGCGGAGCGGAAACTACCCGGGGGTACCCGAGACTTACCAAGTGCGAATTGGAATGGCGAACACTCCATACAACAAAAAGCTGCATTCGCAGATGATCTAGTTTTTATCATGGAAGTTCCTTTGGAGATGGGAATCATCTTGATATACGAACTTGAAGAATTCAGTAAAGTAGCAGAACTAAAAATAGATAATATTTTTAAACTCATCCCAAACAATTTAGATAATTGTTTGGGATGAGTTTGATTCTGTGGCTCTCGAGGACATGGACAGGTTACTGGGGAGGTTACATGCCACTACATGTTTACTGGACCCGTGTCCCTCCTGGCTGGTGCTGGCCACTCAGGAGGTGACACGAGGCTGGCTCCGGGGAATTATAAATGCTTCATTGTTGGAAGGGGTTTTCCCCGCTGCCTTGAAAGAGGCGGTGGTGAGACCCCCTCCTCAAGAAACCTTCCCTGGACCCAGCTATTTTGGGAAATTATCGTCCAGTCTCCAACCTTCGCTTGTGGCAAAGGTTGTAGAGAGTGTGGTGGCATGGCAGCTTCCCCGGTACCTGGATGAAGCTGTCTATCTAGACCTGTTCCAGTCCGGCTTCCGGTCCGGATATAGTACCGAGACAGCTTTGGTCGCGTTGGTGGATGACCTCTGGAGGGCCAGGGATAGGGGTTGTTCCTCTGCCCTGGTCCTGTTAGATCTCTCAGCGGCTTTTGATACCATCAACCATGGTATCCTGCTGCACCGGTTGGAGGGTTTGGGAGTGGGAGGCACCGTTTATCGGTGGTTCTCCTTCTATCTCTCTGACCAGTCGCAGACGGTGTTGACGGGAGGGCAGAGATCGACCGCGAGGCGCCTTACTTGTGGGGTGCCTCAGGGGTCGATTCTCTCGCCTCTCCTGTTCAACATCTATATGAAGCCGTTGGGCGAGGTCATCAGTGGCTTTGGGGTGAGTTACCAGCTGTACGCTGACGATACGCAGCTGTACTTTTCCACCCCGGGCCACCCCAACGAAGCTGTCGAAGTGCTTTCCCGGTGCCTGGAAGCCGTATGGGTCTGGATGGGGAGAAACAGACTCAAGCTCAATCCCTCCAAGACGGAGTGGCTGTGGATGCCGGCACCCCGGTATAGTCAGCTGCAACCGCAGCTGACTATTGGGGGCGAGTCATTGGCCCCAACAGAAAGGGTGCGCAACTTGGGCGTTCTCCTGGATGGACGGCTGTCGTTTGAAGACCATTTGGCGGCCGTCTCCAGGAGACCTTTTTACCAGGTCCGCCTGGTTCGCCAGTTGCGCCCCTTCCTTGACCGGGATGCACGATCACTCACGCTCTTGTCACTTCTTGTCTGGATTATTGCAATGGTCTCTACATGGGGCTACCCCTGAAGTGCACTCGGAGGCTTCAGTTAGTTCAGAATGCAGCTGCGTGGGTGATTGAGGGAGCCACACGTTGCTCCCGTGTAACACCGCTCCTGCGCAGTCTGCACTGGCTACCTGTGGTCTTTCGGTGTTGGTTACCACCTTTAAAGCGCTCCATGGCTTAGGGCCCGGGTACTTACGGGACCGCCTGCTGTTACCTTATGCCTCCCACCGACCCGTACATTCACACAGAGAGGGTCTTCTCAGGGTGCCGTCCGCCAAGCAATGTCGGCTGGTGGCCCCCAGGGGAAGGGCCTTCTCTGTTGGAGCACCTACCCTCTGGAACGAACTTCCCCCTGGTTTGCGTCAATTACCTGACCTTCGGACCTTTCGCCGTGAACTGAAAATGCACTTGTTTATCCAAGCGGGACTGGCTTAATTTTTTAAACTTTTTGAATTTTAATAATTTTAATTGGGGTATTTTTATGAATTTTATGGGTCAAATTTGACGGTTTTAAATTTTCGGCCATTTATAGAATATGTTATTTTAATTTTGTTTTAATTTGTATATTGTACTGTTTTTTAATCTGGCTGTACACCGCCCTGAGTCCTTCGGGAGAAGGGTGGTATAAAAATCTAAATAATAAATAAATAAATAAATAATAAATAAGGAAAAAACCAAAATGTTAACAAAGAATTGTACAAAAAGATAACAGGATGAATTGGAAAGGAAATTGGGGATTCAAACTGTTAAAAGGGTGAAATATCTAGGAATATGGCTTACGGCAAAATGTTCCACAATAAAAGAAGATAATTATGACAAATTAACACAACAGATACAAAAAGATTAGATAGCTGGGCTAAATTACAGCTATCTTTAATAGGTAGAATGGCCGTAATAAAGACGAATATATTACCTAAATTGTTATATCTATTTCAATCAATACCAATTAGGCTAGGGAAACATTTTTTTTAATATTTAAACAGAATGATAGGTAAATTTATTTGGCGGGGGAAAACCCCCGAATAAAACGTAAACTTCTGCAGGACTCCAGAACCAAAGGAGGCTTCGGACTACCAGATTGGGAATTATGTTATCAGGCAGCTGCAATAACTTGGTTAAAAGATTGGATTCAATTGAGATATAAGAGAATTTTAATATTGGAAGGCCATGACTTCCAATTGGGATGGCATGCATTCCTCTGGGAGGGGAAAAGTAAGATGCATACATACTTCTAGAGACATCTAGTGCGGGATGTTATAAAGAAAAATCACTATATGAAAGTTCCAGTTTGGATATCAACGGTGAAGGCCATAATCTATCCCAATGTATGGGACTTAAACAAAATAGTACGATACTTGGATCTATTAGATGAATTTGGAAACTTAAAGTCAGAACAGGATCTAAGAAAACAAGGAATAAAAATAGATTGGTGGCCATACTTACAGATCAGAACAAAATATAAAAAAGATAAAGAACAATCTGGCATATACAGAGAACAATTGGAACTTGATAAGATATTACTAGGATCCGGGGGTGAAATAATTACCAAAACGTATAACTTTTAGATAAAATTCAAAATGGAAGAAGAAACCATCAAAGAAACAATGATCATTTGGGCAAGAAATTTCAGACATAATGTTTATCTGGATCAATGGGATAGATTATGGGAGAGAAATTAAAGCTAACGCTGTCAGCTGCTTATAAAGAAAATCTGTACAAAATGTTTTATAGATGGCATTTGACACCAGCGAGATTGGCCAGGATGTTTCCAAATAGGTCCCCAAATTGTTGGAGATGTGGTCACAAACAAGGGATATTCTACCACATGTGGTGGACCTGCCCTAAGATTAAGAAATTTTGGGGGAAGATAAAAATCTGACTGGATGAAATAACAGGGCAGGAAATAGAAAAAAAACCTGGAACTATTCCCATTGGGCATTCTGGAAGGGAAAATGGAAAGAAATATACAATATATCATATTACACATATTGACAGTATGTAGAATTGTGCTAGCACAGAACTGGAAACATCTGGATATCCCACCGGATCAAATTATAATAAAAAAATATGAATGTTGCAGAAATGGACAGATTATCGATGGAAATGAAGGAGAGGGAAGATACTGAATACTATTGAATATGGAATAAATGGTATTCCTGGCTGAAGAGTAAGCATAAAACTTAAAAGAGATTTTTGTCATGAGACTGAATTCTGAATAGAGGTTAAAATAATTTAAATAAGAAAGTTGGTTTATAGAGATACTTAGAAGTAGAATCTGTATATAGAGGTTAAATAGGATAAGAGATACTGATGTAGGAAAAGCTGTTATGACTAATGTTATTTTGACATGTTTGTCTTTGTGTGTTTTATATTTTTTTGTTTTTGTTTTTGTGTATTGTGCTTTTATTTTTGGAAATTTAATAAATGTTATTTTTATTTTTTTTAAAAAGGGACACTTGGATTTGGGGCAGGGTGGAAGCTGCAGCATTTGCTGCGGTCAAAAATTTGCTCTTGGCAGACAGCCTCCTGATCCAATACAACGAGGTCCTCCCTCTAATTTTGGTCTGTGATGCGTCCCCTTTTGATGTAGGGGCTGTCCTAAGTCACTGCCTCCCCAACAGTGTAGAAGCCCAGATCGCCTATTTCTCTAAGAGCCTGTCTAGTGGTGAGCGAAACTATAGCCAGCTGGACAGGGAAGCACTGGCTATGGTGGCTGGAGTGAAAAAATTGCATGAATATCTGTTCAAGCAGTATTTTGAACTTGTCACTGACCACCAACCGCTGCTGGGCCTCCTGGCTGGAGACTGCTCCACCCCATCAGCCATGTCCCCTCATTTCACTCAGTGGGCTATTTTCCTTGCAACTTAGTCATACAAACTGATCCACCAGCCCGAAAAGAGACTGGGGCATTTCGGCGCCCTCATCAGGTGCCCACTGCCGAACTTACTGGAGGACCCTATCACGGGTGTCTCTCTCCTTCTTATTGACTGCCTGGCATCGGGACCTGTGACTTCTGCCAAGGTTGCCAGACACTTGGCTATAGACAATGTTTTCTGAACTGTCCTGAACTGAGTGTGGAGGGGTTGGCCGAAAGGCCCGGTTGGCATGGAATTCAAACCATTTGTTGTAAAACAGCATGAATTGTCTGCTCAAGGGGGTTGCTAATTGTGGTGAGACCATGTTGTTGTACCACCCAAATTAAGGGAAGATATGTTGACCACCTTGCATGTGGGGCACCCACGGATACTCCGGATAAAAGCCTTCGCTAGGAGCTACATTTGGTAGCACAATATGGACTAAAGTATAAAAGAATGGGTGGCTAATTGCCTCCCATGCCAGGAGTCCTGTCCAGCTCTCCCAGTAGCTTCCGCAAAAGAATGGGAGAAACCCTGTGCCCTGTGGTCCTGGGTCCACATTGACTTTGCGGGTCCATTTCACGGCCAAACATTTTTGATAGTGATTGATGCATACTCAAAGTGCCTAGAGGTGTTGTGACCCAGGCCCAAGTAGGTAGTAGGAAACTCAGTCCGTGAAAAAAAAAAACTTTATTTGAACAGCTGAGAATTACTTCATTCCCAGTGTCATTCAGATTAAAACAAATGCCTCCCAACACAAATTCCTCAGTTCTATCGCAAACCTTGGTCCAATTAGGCAAATTGCCAAAAGCCTTTCTTGGCAAATGTTCACAAGTCACAAAAATAAAGGCAAGACGTAGACGAAGCAGAAGACGAAGCTATCAACATTGTTTTCCAGCAAAGCTCAAACACCGGTGATTGTCTGTTTTAAGCCTTATGGGAGGGGCCAATAATCTCTTGGCCCTACTCCTTTTTTTTTAAAGCTGCTCTTGCTTTCTGGCAGCTCTTCTCATGCATTCATTAGGAACAGGTTCCTCCTGTAACTCTGCCTCACTACTATCAGTCTCTGGAGGCTCTGGAGTCCGCACCTCACTTCCTGATGGCCCTGGCCTCACCTCGGCCTCATCACTGTCTGACTTGGTTGCCAGCTCTGTAGGCTGCTGACGGACCACAACAAAGGTGGTTCTAATGCACTCAACCACTGTGGAGACCATAATTAGAATGCTCCAAAAACTGTTCACCCTGCATGGCCTGCCAGATACATTGGTCTCTGATAATGGACTGCAGCTCACAGCCACACAGTTTGAGGGGTACCTGGCTGAACTAGGAGTACGACATGCTTTTACAGCACCATTCCATGTGGCCAGGAATGGCCAGGCTGAAAGAATGGTCAGATCTACCAAAGAAGCCCTCACTAGGTTAGGACCAGGGGGTAGGCAGGCCAGAATAGATACCTTCCTAGGGGTACAGCATGTAACACCAAGAGTAGTTACTGGCTGAAGCCCTGTAGAACTCCTAATGGGCTGCTGGCTAAGGAGTACTTTGGACCTGCTGCATCCAAACATACCCCCGAGGGATACCAAGAAATAGCTGACAAAACCTGGGGGTTTCAGATAGGAGCCACAGTATTTGCTCAGAACTATGCTGAAGGGCCTATGGTTATCAGGAAAAATCGCCAATATCACAGACCCCCACTCTTACATAGTGGAGCTTAGCAATGGCCAACTATGCCAACAGCACATAAATCAGCTTAGAAGCCGCCTCAAGCTGGCCGCAGTAGAGGAAACCAACAGCCAAAAGTGCAGAACAGAGTTAAATCCTGACTCACAAACCATTCCTTCCACAGCTATCTCACATCCAACAAAGTCAGAAAACTTACCTGATGAATCCAGTGTCCAACTCTGCCCCCGAGACAAGCCAGGCCCAACCGCAACAGACAACACTCATAATAGTTTCCAGGAGTTTCCATTGGGTGAGCAGGGAGAAGCAACAGGTCCCTCTGATCAATCCAAAACCACAACCCTTACTGAGCTGCGTAGGTCCAAAAGAGTCAGGGAACGCCCTGCCCATCTGCGTGATTACCTATGCTAATAAAGGGGATAAACCATTCAAGGAGGGGAGGGGTGTTAGATAATGGCTACAGAGGAATTAGAGGGAAAAAGGAGTGGGAAAATACTTGAACCTGATTGGTCAGAATGCCTGACAGCTCTCTATATAAGGAGAGCTGTCAGACAGACAGCTGCTGTATTCTGTACATAGTTATAATAAAGAACTGTTGCATTAGCCTGGCTCCTGTCTCTTCAATCACCCAATACAACAATTTGAACGGCTTGTTTTGATATCGCAGATACTCAAGACACTCCAGAATAACAGGTTAAGATATGAAATAAGATAATCTCAGGTTGTTCTCTCTTTTACAGATTAAAGATAATTTCCTGATTTGAGTATAAATGTTACTGTGTAATATGCTCATTTATTTTAGATAAAGGCCAAGTCATCTGATTCACTACAAAGAATCTATACTATAGCTTTGATTTATGGTAATTGTACTCACCATCATATAAAAATCTGCATCAACTAAAAGGGAAAGATTTATTTTCCAAAGAAAAATTAAGGAAAGATGATCTATTAGGCTATACCCCCTTCTGACATTTGCGACATAGAATAAAGTTGCAAAGGAAATTGTACAAGACAAATAAAATCTATTTGGAATGTCGTTCTTATCTAGCTAGATTTTAGCTCATCTATGGTTGCGGGTTTTGATGAGGCTGCAGGATAACCAATTAAAACCCTTTGATTAGATGTAAAATTTAAGCTTTAGTTTAATGTGATAGTTTGTGAGCAAACTGCATAGACTTTCATTGACAGTGCTTTTTTTTCACTGAAGAGATACAGATAATCAGGAAAAGCTAAAGGCCTTGTAAAACTCTAAAGAAGTCCAGAATTGTGTATAATTTATGATGCAACTGACAAAAGAGCATGAGAAAAGCTGATGGTGGCAGTACTTTTATATTACATTATATACCTGCAGCTTTTGCTGCTCCATTAAACCAAAGTCATTTGTGGACTACTCATTCAAAACAATGATGATCACATTGTTAGCCTCGGTGTCAGCCTCTATGATGCTTGCTTGCTTTCTGCTGCCATTGTAATGGGAGGGGAGAGGCATTGCTGGTATTTGGGAGGGGGAAGTGAGCTGGTGGAGATGTCTCAAAAGAGGGAGGAAAATCCTCACAGGCTTTATAGCAGCTGCCGAGGGATCTGATAGTTGTCAAGGTCAATCGTTCCGGCATACCAGATAGATGGAGCCATTTGAAGAAGTATCCCACATGACACCTTGGGGAGATGTGGGTTGTTGGGGGTAGGGATTTGGGGATGCTTTCAATATGTAATTTTCATACCTATTGCCTTAGATTTTGCTTTTCCTTTTTTGCATTCAGTTCATACTCAGTAAAAGTATCTTTCTCTAAAAACATGGAGTTGGAGTTTTTCTTTCTTGAGTTTTGAATGGAGGCACACCTGACATTTAGCAAAGTTTCCTTTACCAGCCATCCCAGAGAAAAATCTACTGTGGGGGCTGAGTCAAGAATGTCTGACCAAGACAATGACCAAGAGGACATGGCAGCTGCTGGATCCATTCCTCCCCAGTCCAGGCACAGTAGGGAGGTTTCAGAGTGGATGTCAGAATTATAGCTTGAAGATAAGCCAGTCAGAGCTAAGTGGTCACTGGGCATGGGAAGGATGGAACTCCAGAGAAGAACATTTTTCCTTTTAAAATTGAAGCCAAGGAAAGCGAGCCTGAAAGGAGCAGTAATTATGTATTAACACTAATGGGCACACAGCTGGACCACACCCACACAGGATGCTACGAAACAGCCGACTAATCTGCAAACATCAACTCCATCAACCAATCAAGATGTAACAACACAGCCAACCAACCCGCTTACAGCAGCAAAGCAAGCACTCCCCACCTCCCCAGCAGTATTTATAGAGAGAAGGCAGCTCCGACCACGCTTGCACACACAAGCACGAAGCCGTAAGTACCAGCCTGAAGATGACGAGTGAGACCTCATTGAAACATCGCCAAGATACTCTCAACCTTACATGGGAAAAGATCCAAATACACCAAGACTTGCATACCTATACCCGTGAAAATCTAAGAAAATATATATGTATGTATGTATGTATGTATGTATGTATGTATGTATGTATGTATTATATTTATATGTATTAGTCAGATCCCAGCAAGGAATCTTTGAACCATGAGGAAAATTTCTAAAGAGGATTGTCAGGGCTCCGATAGATGCCCTAATTTTATTTGTCTATTGTAGCAAAAACAAATAGATATTCTGTAATAATTGTGGGGAAGCAATCTAACGGGTGCCATTATACTAAATGGACTCTCAAGACTGCAAAATTGCATGCCACAATATTAATAGTTATTAGAAATATGTGAATTTATCTGACTGCACCGAACTTGCCTATCAAAGTTCAGGACCTGCTTGAACTGCTTCAGATCAGGGCCCCAATTCCTTTCTCCAAAAGGAAAAATGCTATTACATAAATGTACAACAATGATGATACGTGTGAAATTAGCTAAATGGAAAAGAAATTGAAAAGAAAGTATATATGAATAGAAAACTGGGACTGCTCAAATACCAATAAGGAAAATATTGAATTGAAATAAAAACAACAGAGAGAGAATGGAAAGAGAGTAGAGGGGAGATAAGAGGGGAGAAGGGGAGATATGAACAGAAGAAAGAGAAAAGGAGAGGAGGAAAGGAAGGAGAAAAAAAGTGTAGGAGTTAAGGTTAGAAAGGGGGGAAGAAGCAAGGTGTGGGGGATGGGAAGGGGAAGGAGAGAAGAGGAAGGAGAGGAGGAAAGAAGAAAGTAGAAAAGGAAGAAGGGAGGGAAGGGAAAGAGAGAAGAAGGAAAAAAAGGATTGTTGTAAAACAAGTGAGAAGAATTGGTAGAAGAGCAGCCCCGAAAATAAATACACACACACACACACACACACACATATATATACATATATACATATATACATATATACATATATATATATATATATATATATACACACACACACATATTTATATATATATAATTATATTCTTTTAAAAAAATTTTAGGATGAATTAAAATGCAAATGAAAATTTAAAGAGTTTATATATAATTAACAATGGTTAAGAGACTGTACGTTCAAAGTATGTTTATGTGAAATAAAATAAAAAACTTTTTTTCAAAAAAAGAGGGCATTTTCTCTATATAGCAGCATTTTATATATATTTTCTTTCGCGGATGTTTGTATGTAGATCTTGGGTTGTTCGGATTTTCTCCCACGTAAAATTGGAAGTGTCTTGGCAACATTTCGATGAAGTCTCATTCGTCATCTTCAGGCTGATGTTTACAGCTTCATGCTTCTAGGAGCAATGCTTCATGCTTCTAGGAGCAATGCAGAATCCACCGCCTCACACGTAAAAAACTCATTCCAGTTCATAGAGATCATAAAGAAAAAAAACTTACAGCCCAGCGATCTACTCGTGAGCTTTGATGTCATATCCCTCTTCACCTAAGTGCCAATAAAAGAAGCCTTGACAGCTATCCAAAACAAATATAACCACCCCAAGGACATCCTAGATCTGACCAACCACTGCCTATCCAATACATACTTCATCTATAACGGACAAAAATACAAACAAATAGAAGGAGCACCCATGGGATCACCCCTCTCACCTGTCATTGCCAACCACTACATGGAACACTTTGAAACCCAAGCTCTAGAAAAATCTGATCACAAATCCAAACTCTGGCTCAGATACGTAGATGACACCTTCATAATCTGGCCACACGGGAAAGAAAAACTTGACAACTTCCTCACACACCTCAATAGCCTACACCCCAAAATACAGTTCACCATGGAAACAGAAGTTAACAACCAACTTCCCTTCCTAGATGTCTTAGTCTACAAGAAACCAAATGGCTCCCTAGGACACACCATCTACCAGAAGAAAACTATTCCAGACAAGTGGCTGTCCAGCCTCTTCTTAAAAACCTCTGGTGATGAAGCACCCACAACTTATGAAGGCAAGCTCTTTCACTGGTTAATTGTCCTCACTGTTAGGAAGTTTCTTCTTAATTACAGGTTGCTTCTTACCTTGATTAGTTTCCATCCATTTTGTCTTGCCTTCTGGTGGTTTGGAAAATGAGTTGACATACGAAAACAAATTTTTTGTGGCAGCCCCTCAAAATCTGGAATATTGCTATCATGTCACTCCTAGTCCTTCTCTTTTCCAGACTAGCTATACCCAATCCTGCAACCATTCTTCATATGTTTTAGTCTCCAGGACCTTAATCATCTTACTTGCTCTTCTCTGCACTTTTTCCAAAGTTGTAACATCTTTTTTGTAGTGTGGTGGCTAAAACTGGATGCAGTATTCCAGATGTGATCTTACTAAGGTTTCATAAAGCAGTACCAATACTTCACGTGATTATGATATTATGCCTCTGTTTATACAACCAAGGATTGTATTAGCTTTTATGTATGATGAGCTACTAATGTTTCTCAACTTTGGCAGTTTTATGATGGATGGTCTTCAGCTCCCAGAATTCTCTAGCCAGCCCTGAGTTAGACAAATAAGTTAAGGTTCTCATAAAATGAAGTTTGTGTCTCATCCTTTTGTCATACATTTCTCACATCTCTGGAGTGCAACCATAAGGCAAAGGACACTGCTGGACAAAGACAATTGCCATTCAGTGGGTACACTCAAAAAATGTAGACAGGAAATCTTAATATGCCGGAGGGGACGCCCAGAGAGTTCCTGGAGATCCAGCGGTTCCGAGGCTGATCGGACACTAGTTAGGTCATATAGTCGGACCTACCTAGTGGCATTGAGGGAAATGAGACGTTCCTACGTCTCCTCCCTCATTGCGTCGGCAGATAACCACCCGGCAACCCTGTTTAGGGTGACCCACTCTCTCCTTCAACAGGAGGTGCAGGATGACCCATTACAGGGACGTGCCGAGGAGTTTAGTGGTTATCTATACGATAAAATTGTTCAGCTTCGCAACGGATTGGATCAAAATTGGGTAGATCCAGACGAGAGGTTTGAGACACGTCTTGTTGAGATTGTTTGGGATGAGTTTGACCCTGTGACTCCCAAGGACATGGACAGGTTGCTGGGGAGGTTGAATGCCACCACATGTTTGCTGGACCCGTGCCCCTCCTGGTTGGTGCTGGCCACGCAGGAGGGATTACAAATGCTTCTTTGTGGGAGGGTGTCTTCCCTGCTGCCTTGAAAGAGGCGGTGGTGAGACCCCTCCTCAAGAAGCCTTCCCTGGACCCAGCTGCTTTAGTAAATTATTGTCCGGTCTCCAACCTTCGCTTTATGGCAAAGGTTGTAGAGAGTGCGGTAGCATGTCAATTACCCCAGTACCTGGATGAAACCGTCTATCTAGACCGGTTCCAGTCCGGCTTTCGACCCGGTTACAGTACGGAGATGGCTTTGGTCACATTGGTGGATGATCTCTGGAGGGCCAGGGATAAGGGTTACTCATCTGCCCTGGTCCTATTAGATCTCTCAGCGGCTTTTGATACCATCGACCATGTATCTTGCTGCGCCGGCTAGGGAGTTTGGGAGTGGGAGGCACCGTTTATCGGTGGTTCTCCTCCTATCTCTCTGGCTGGATGGAGACGGTGTTGGCAGGGGGGCAGAGATCGACCCCGAGGTGCCTCATGTGTGGGGTGCCGCAGGGGTCGATTCTCTCGCCTCTCCTGTTCAACATCTATATGAAGCCGCTGGGTGAGATCATCAGTGGCTTTGGGGTGAGGTACCAACTGTATGCTGATGATACGCAGCTGTAGTTTTCCACCCCAGGCCATCCCAAAGAAGCCGTCGAAGTCCTGTCCCGGTGTCTGGAAGCCGTACAGGTCTGGATGGGGAGAAACAGGCTCAAGCTCAATCCCTCCAAGACGGAGTGGCTGTGGATGCCGGCACCCCGGTATAGTTAGCTGCAACCACAGCTGACTGTTGGGGGCGAGTCATTGGCCCCAACAGAAAGGGTGCGCAACTTGGGCGTTCTCCTGGATGGACAGCTGTCGTTTGAAGACCATTTGGCAGCCGTGTCCAGGAGAGCTTTTTACCAGGTCCACCTGGTTCGCCAGTTGTGCCCCTTTCTTGACCGGGATGCCTTATGCACGGTCACTCACGCTCTTGTCACTTCTCGTCTGGATTATTGCAATGCTCTCTACATGGGGCTACCCCTGAAGTGCACTCGGAGGCTTCAGTTAGTTCAGAATGCAGCTGCACGGGTGATAGAGGGAGCCGCTCGTGGCTCCCATGTGACACCACTCCTGCACAGGCTGCACTGACTACCTGTGGTCTTTAGGGTGCACTTCAAGGTGCTGGTTACTACCTTTAAAGCACTCCATGGCTTAGGGCCGGGTTATCTGCGGGACCGCCTACTGTTACCGATTGCCTCCCACGGACACGTGCGCTCTCACAGGGAGGGACTCCTCAGGGTGCCGTCCGCCAAACAATGTTGGCTGGCGGCCCCCAGGGGACGGGCCTTCTCTGTAGGGGCTCCTACCCTCTGGAACGAACTTCCCACAGGACTCCGCCAACTTCCTGACCTTCGAACCTTTCGCCGCGAGCTGAAAACATATTTGTTCATTCGTGCAGGACTGGCATAGGATTTTTGATTTTATATTTTTAATTTTAATGGGTTTTATTTTTTTAAATTCATCATATTTAGAGCCAAATTGAATAAGTTTTTTAAACAGTATTTTTATCTTGTATTTATATTGTTGCTCCTTTTTATCTGGCTGTAAACCGCCCTGAGTCCCTTGGGAGAAGGACGGTATAAAAATCTAAATAAATAAATAAATAAATAAATAAATAAATAAATAAATAAATAAATAAATAAATAAATAAATAAATAAATAAATAAATAAATAAATAAATAAATAAATAAATAAATAAATAAATAAATATATCATTCAAAAGAGAGGGAAACTCCAAAATTTTATTGACTTTAAGAAAGCAAAACACATGATTTGAAATATTAATTTACTGCTACATGTTGGCAATGGATAAACAGAGATTTTGAGGCTTCACAAAGGCATCTAAGGGCTACTCTGAAACCAACATCTAAGAACTAATATTGCTGTTTTAAAGGCATGGATATCCACCGCAAATGACAACTCACTCATGGTAAATGGAACACTGCTGCCATTTAAAATTGAAGAGTCAAATCCAGCTATTCAGGAGGAGGTTTTTATTGGCAGAAGTAAAGTGACCCAAACTACCACATCCCTTGCTTCTCATCCAGTCACTTCCACTTATTTTGGCATGTTCAGCAAGCTTCATTCAAATACATTGTTCACTGGTATTTGAGCCTCCTGAGAGAGGTTATGTAATATTATGTAGGAATGACCATGGGAAACCTAGAAAATAGATGCTACTTCAAAGAATGGTCAGATAAGAGGGAACATAGCCCTCAGATGCATAGTGAATGGAGCAAGAGACTCAGGAGGGAACATTTCTAATTTATCAGGCTGTAAAAATACAGTGGGTTAATTTTAATTTCAGACTTGCAAGGTTTTGCAAGAGTAGTTTTACAATAAAGTAGAATGGGTTTATCTGGCCATGTTTCTATTCTGGGCTACCTGATAAGGCCAGAATAGGCTACCTGATTAGTCAACAAAACATTTTAAAGGGTGGAAAAATGGCTCGCTCATGTCTGGATCTCTGCTGGGAAGAGAAAGAGGGATGCTGCAGTTTGGAACAGCTTTTGCTAGCATGGAGGAATTCAATGTTTCTTTCCCCCATCAAGATGTGAGTCCATTCTAATTACATTTCTTTTATAATATGTCACCTTACCTCAGAAAAGGAAGGGCTGGTGCATGATAATTGGAACAAGGTGTAAATGAGCACTCATTAAACTGCAGTCTACACTAAGCTCCTTCCATGTGAGGGGGTTGTAAATACAATTTTTAATGAAGTTATGACATGCTTGCCAATAAAAGTCATTTACTTCACAGTATTATGGTTAATTATACACAGCTGGAACCATTTACAGCTTGTTCCTTGTTCACAGTGCCCGGGCTCACACAGGCATTCTTACTACCTCACACTGCTCAGCACCTCCCAGGCAGGAAGGCAATGAGACTGCAGAATACACTGAAGGGAAATTGCAAGAGGAAAAATTGGTCCCTCGGTCCTGCTGTAACATTTCGCTTCCCTTGCAGCAACTTACTCTTCAGCTATTGGTTTTGACAGAATAAACATCTTGTTCCCTTTCACAGTTCAAATGAGACATGGAAGAAGTGGTTCAGAGTGAAGGTCAGGCCTATTCCATGGAATGGAAGAGTTGTGAAGAATAACAGCCTTGTGAAGTTCAGGTACAAGGATATCAGTGTTTCAAGAGAGCCATTTGGGAGAAGGAGAAAGGGGTGGAAGAAGAGAAGGAGAAGGGGAGACAAGGGGAAGGAAGTAAAGAGGAAAGGATATCAACATGGTCTTGCTTACAAACACACAGGCACATTAAAATTATTTCTAATATTGTACGATTGGTCTCATTTAATTGTTTTTTTGTATCTGCGTTTTTTTCTTTTTAACTGAAGATCGGTTTTTTATTTTGTATATAGTGTTGAGAACTTTCAAAAGGAAAAGTGATTTAACATGTATAGACACATTTGGGATTTTTATTTCTTGGGTTGTTGTTGGTTTTTTTTGGCTACTCCAGGATCCAATAAAAGGATCATCCAAGAAATCAACTCAGAGTTGTCACTTGAGGCACAAATGACCAGGCTCAGATTATCCTACTTTGGACACATTATGAGAAGACCTATGAGAAGGCTCAGATGCTGGGAAACAAAAAAGGAAGGGAAAGAAGAAGTTATCTATGGAGATTCTTAGTCATTATCCCAAAGGTGCTTTTTCAAAAGGCAACTGGGATTTGTTTTTCCTTGAAGACATTTTGCGTTTCATCAGTTGAACTGAAGAAGCTTCTTGGATGAGAAGTGAAATGTCTTCAAAGAAAAAGTCCAGTTGCCTTTTGAAAAAGCACCTTTGGGATAAAGAAGATGACCAGCAGCAAGGCGAAGTGACAAAGAATGCATGGTTGGAAGTGTTGAAATACCAGGTTAGGAATAATTCATCATGGCAAAAAAGCTATCAAGGTGAACTGTAAGAATTAACAGTGACTTGATGGCACATAATCAACTAAAGGGAGAAAACAAAACAGCCTAAAAACTTTTTTTACCGGGAACTTTAATGGCATGATGTTGTTCTGAGAAATATCCATCTGGTTCAGCTCCAAGCCAGGAGAAAGACACTGGAAACATGGAGGCTTATTGGAAAGATGGTTTAATGATGAAGCAGAACCACATAGGTTTGAAGTTCTGGGCAGCTGACCCTATGGAGGTGAAAGTGAGGGGTATTTATACCTCCTCTTGGGCTTTTTAATTTTTTTTAAATTTTTTTTTATTATTCATATTTATATACCGCCCTATCTCCCGAAGGACTCAGGGCGGTTCACAGGCATATAAAACATTTATATACAAATTAAAATAATGATTAAAAAACTTATTCTAATGCCCAATTATTAAAAATAGAAATATAAATATTAAAACCAATTAAAAACCCCTATAAATTTAAAATCTAAGCCAGTCCTGCACATAAATGTGTCTTGAGCTCGCGGCGGAAGGTTCGGAGGTCCGGAAGTTGACGGAGTCCTGGGGGGAGTTCGTTCCAGAGGGTGGGAGCCCCCACAGAGAAGGCCCTTCCCCTGGGCATCGCCAGACGACATTGCCTAGCTGACGGCACGCTGAGGAGTCCCTTTCTGTGAGAGTGCACGGGTCGGTGAGAGGTATTCGGTAACAGTAGGCGGTCCCGTAAATAACCCGGCCCTATGCCATGGAGCGCTTTGAAGGTGGTTACCAAAACCTTGAAGTGCACCCGGAAGGCCACAGGTAGCCAGTGCAGCCTGCGCAGGATTGGTGTCATACGGGAGCCCCGAGGGGCTCCCTCTATAACCCGCGCAGCCGCATTCTGAACTAACTGCAGCATCCGGATGCCCTTCAAGGGGAGCCCCATGTAGAGAGCATTGCAGTAATCCAGGCGAGACGTCACGAGGGCGTGAGTGACCGTGCATAGGGCATCCCGGTCTAGAAAGGGGCGCAACTGGCGCACCAGGCGAACCTGGTAAAAAGCTCTCCTGGAAACGGCCGTCAAATGATCTTCAAAAGACAGCCGTTCATCCAGGAGGACGCCCAAGTTGTGCACCCCTTCCATCGGGGCCAATGACTCGCCCCCAACAGTCAGCCGAGGACTCAGCTGACTGTACCGAGATGCCGGCATCCACAGCCACTCTGTCTTGGAGGGATTGAGCTTGAGCCTGTTTCTCCCCATCCAGACCCGTACGGCCTCCAAGCACCGGGACAACACTTCGATAGCTTCGTTGGGGTGGCCCGGTGTGGAAAAGTACAGCTGGGTGTCATCAGTGTACAGCTGGTACCTCACACCGAAGCCACTGATGATCTCACCCAGCGGCTTCATATAGATGTTGAACAGAAGGGGCGAGAGGATCGACCCCTGCAGCACCCCACAAGTGAGGCGCCTCGGAGCCGACCTCTGCCCCCCTTTGAACTTGAGCTTTCTGTTCAAGAACTTGTATTCTTGTATTCAGAATGCAGTTAGTCCAGAATGCGGCTGCGCGGGTTATAGATGGAGCCCCTCGTGGCTCCCGCATAACACCCATCCTGCGCAGGCTGCACTGGCTACCTGTGGCCTTCCGGGTGCGCTTCAAGGTTTTGGTGACCACCTTCAAAGCGCTCCATGGCATAGGGCCGGGTTATCTACGGGACCGCCTACTGCGACCAGATACCTCTCACCGACCCGTGCGCTCTCACAGAGAGGGACTCCTCAGGGTGCCGTCAGCTAGGCAGTGTCGTCTGGCGACGCCCAGGAAAAGGGCCTTCTCTGTGGGGGCTCCCGCCCTCTGGAACGAACTCCCCCCAGGACTCCGTCAACTTCCGGACCTCCGAACCTTCCGTCGCGAGCTCAAGACACATTTATTCATCTGTGCAGGACTGGCTTAGATTTTAAATTTATAGGGGTTTTAAATTGGTTTTAATATTTATATTTCCATTTTAATAATTGGGGCATTAGAATAAGTTTTTTAATGACTATTTTAATTTGTATATTGATGTTTTTATATGCCTGTGAACCGCCCTGAGTCCTTTGGGAGATAGGGCGGTATATAAATTCGAATAATAAAAATAAATAAATAAATATTGGCTGTTGTAGGGATCATAGCTGGCTCTGTAGGTTGTCTGAGCTCCCAGGTTTGGTTGAAGTTTGGAGGGTGCGGTGCAACTGAGATGATGCAATGAAGGAGTTTGTGTTCTGAAAGGGTGTTGGGCAATTCCTCTTATGGCTGAGGGCTAATCCTATTTTTGTTCAGACCTTGCTGCAGGGAATAACAGATTACCAAATCTGCATTTCTTTTTTTTAAAATTATTTATCCTTTTCCCCCCCTTAAACATACATAGGTGCTTAATGAACAGTATATTGTCTGAGTCATTTTAGGTTTACAAAATAATAATAATTCTGATATTAATGATAATAGTTGAAATCATCATCATCAATTTACTTTATGCTCAATACTATGGACAATAATAGTACTATTCAGATATATCTGATAGAAGTCTTTCAACTTCTAACATTTGCATCTTCATGTTAATTGTAATATATTATATAGCAATATACCTTATAATATTTTCCCCATTTCTAATTTTTACCTCTATTTTCAAACACTTAATCAAGCAAATCTTATATTAAGATGTATTCTATGTCTATCCATCAACTCTTGCCCTTTTTTGTATTTCAACTCTTATTGATTTTTTGATCAATCTCCCATACTCCTCCCTTGGGATCTTGCATCTCCTTACATCACTCTTATTTAATCTAAATACTTCATCTGCCTCTACATCTACCTCTCGCTGTTGAATCTCTAGCATGCCCATCAATGATTGTTTCATTACTCCTGGGAGTTCTTTCTTTGTACTCTTCTATATTTTGAGCTCTTAAAGCATAGTCTGCCAGCTTCATTTCAGGAATTTTTGATATCTCTTTCTTATCTTTATCTGTTTGTATCGTTTGTTGATTTGTCTCCTCTATTTCTTCCTCTACTCTTTCTACTTTCTCCTCTATTTCTTGAATTTCTTGTACATTTTTTGTTATCATTTGTGGAGAATTTTCTGATCTCACATCTGTGTCATGTATCAAATCCTTCATCTCCCTATGGTTCCTTATTATAGCTTCCTGAATACGTTGAAGCATCAATAGTATTTTGTTTTGAGATGCATCTAATTCTCCCTGTTGTAACGTTTTACTTTAATTTAATGGGCCCTTAAGATTTTTATTTCTCTTTTAGGGGAAATATTTTATCCTGCCTTTTTTAATGTTTCTCAAAATATTTCATTCTTCTTGGAGGGTGGGGGTGCTAACTTTCTACAATGTCCATACTAAGCTCTATTGTACACCCAAAGATCTTAAATTAGGCTATTTGATCTATTCAGGAATAGCCATTGCCCAGTTTTTCAGTTGCTGTTATAAATCAAATTAGATTTTGTACCAGCATCCCACACACACAAACAAACGAATGAATGAATGAATGGAGCAAGGGGAAATACTTCCTACCCCTTAAATAAGATTTCACCTTCATTCTCCACTAAAAAGCATCATAATTTTCACTAGGAGTATTTTTCCTTCCTCCCTGTTTTGTATTGGGAGAGCAAGATGGAAAGGTGAAAGAAATAAGCTTCATATTAACAATAATAAGTATGATATTAGCCTTTTTCTCTCTGGAAGAAGCCTTTCCCCATCTCCTTCAGAAGCACTAGAATGCTCCTCTGCAGCTGACAATTTCTCCAGTCCAACTTTTCTTGCTTTCATCTAAAATGGAGATGTTTTACATTCCTTTCCCTCCTCCATTGGGCCATGCAACTGTTGGAAAGAGAAAGGCAGGTCTCATTTTTCCACCGGGAGATCTCACAGAGAAGAAGAGAGAGAAAAAGGGAACACTGACGCTATTTAAAATTGAAGAGTCAAATCCAGCTATTCAGGAGGTTTTTATTGGCAGGAGTGAAGTGACATTCAGCATTTTGGCTCTGGGGCAGCTGAACAACTGACTGGGACAGCGGATAGATTCTGATCAGGTTCTGTGACTTTGAAGTTTAAACTATTTTTGGGGTTGTGCAATGTAGGGGCTTTTCTGTCTTTTGCTATTCTAAAAGAGTGTTGGGTAATTCCTACTGTGGCTGAAGGCTATGTCCTGTGTTGGATTTTTGGGTTGCTGGTTCCTATCACTCTGCTTTTGTTGGCTGTTAGGTTTTATTGCAGGGGTTTCAATCATACTACTGCCGGTAGTATTTGTTTGCTTATGAATGGAGCCATCTAGATAGGTGGCGTCCACTTTCAATAAGGTTGTTATCTTCCTAAGTGCCAGCATCCACTTGTGGTTAGCACCTTTCTACAATGTTTCTTTTGTAAGTATCTGGTCAGAATGCGAAACAGGCCTCAGGCAGTTTCTATTAGTGGCTTGGCTTTTGGGGCTTTTCTGATGCTTTCCTTATGGCTAAAATTTTATAGGAAGAAGGAGGAAGGTTTTTTTTGTGTGATTACTTCTTTCACTATGTTTTCAGAAAGAAAATGAATATATTCTATGAGCAGCTCTCTCTTGCCATGTGAATTTAGATTTCCAGGATTCATGATGCCTCATCATGGAGTTATTATGAGATTTATTTTCCTTTTTCAGCAGTATGCAGGCACAAGGAACTTTTTAGTGTAGCAATAAAGAGCTTTAAAGTATTGCATAAGCTTCTGAGATAGGTAGAGATCCCCTAGCACCACTCCTAATTAACTTCTAACCTGCTGGTAGGTGAGTTTCCTTTTCTTTATTGCTTTTTAAAAAATCTTTTAACTGCTAATGAAGTTGAGTTAGGTAATTTCTTTTGGCTTCCTTAATTTGGTTTAGTTGTTAATTACATGCCTTATGTTCCCAGTGCGCATATGGATTCTTTAGGTACCAGTCAGCATTAGCTGTTTCTTTTAATCTTTTCCTGTTATGTCACCCCACCCTCTGCTCTGAGCTTTTCTTCAATTGTGAACTACACCAAACGAAGGTTACAAAAAGAGCTTAAGAACTCTGGGTAAAAGGAAGAAGAGATTCAAATTTAATTCAGGCTTCATGGTTTCAAAGACAGGTCTTTTCAAGCACAGATACAATTATTTTAAACAAATCCTTTTCCCCAAACTGTGCCTATATCCCCAGGGAATACTAAAAGGGAATATTTAATTTACTGGATTTAGAAAAAAAAAATCCTGCTTTTTTTCTTAAAAAAAAAGTAGGCAGAGCAGCTAATAAAACAAATTAAAGTGAATAGATGAAATACCAATTTACAGTCAATATAGTGTACGCATTTCAAACAACAGTCTAAAACGATGAGAACCAAGTAAATAAGTGACTTTAAGAAAGGTTTTGGAGGAAAAAAAACCAGCTAAAAGAATGCAAGTAGAGATCTGTAGACAACTCTGGAATACAAATGAGCAAAACTGAATTTCGGTTGCTCATTTTTTTAAAGCATGGCAGGTGCAAATTTGCCCTAAGATTTGTCTGTGTTTTAGTGCACGTTTCTTTGAGCAAATGAACACATATCCTGATATAATGCATTTTTGTAGTATTAAAGGAGAAAATTTGTAGCTCAGGGTTGAAATGAGGGGTCCTTGGTGCTCTCTGAGTTTTGCTTCTTTTATTTCAGACATCTCATTATCCAAGCTAGGTAACATCATCAGTACTGATAAGGAGTGGGGTCTGCTCTCAGTTTATATTCTAATGTCTTACCCTGTCTGTATTGGTGGGGGTAGTCTTAGGGATTCTTTGATTGGGCTGTTTATTGTTGGCTTCTTTGGCAGTTTCTTGATTGGGGTATTGTTTATTTGATTGTTGGTCTGACATTAATCATGGAGTTAATCTGTATTGACTGCTGATAGAGAGGTGTTTGGGTCTTTTTGGCTAGTTGATTGTCTTTTTTGTATAGTCTATACCTATGGTTAGTGTCTATGTATCTATTGATGGCTCATTTATCTGAATACCAGGCTTCTAAAAATTCCCTGGCACTTTTGGACTTGGCTTGGTCTAGGATGGTCATATTTCCCCAGTTGAAAGGACCTCTCTCCCCCGCCAGCATTTTTGTACTTATCTATACATTTTTATTCAGATTTTCCCTTAATCATGTATTGCAACTCAACATTTGGAGAACTATTTATGACAGCTAGGTTTTGGTCTATGTATTGTTTTTAAAATGTGAAATTAAAGCAGCAAGTCTGCAAAACTGAATGAAACAAATTACCCCCATCTGCACTTGGAGGAGTGAGCATACAAGCCATATGCTTGTTTAATGAGCTATGGTTTCCCCCTCCCCCCCTCCAATCTCATGTGTTTGTATTTCAATATTTAGTACACCAAACTGGCTTGTTTCAAGGTAATCACTTGCTAATATTCCTAATATATATTAGTCTTTTTGCTACCCCCTAATACTGAATTATCATCATAATGCAGGAGAAAGTGACACTTATCATAATTAAGCTTTCAAATGAACCACATTTGGAGGAATTTTTCTTCATTAAAGAAGCAACTCAGATTTCTTATCTGCATCATTTAGAGGATTAAAATGTCCGCCCTCCACTATTACATTGTAGTTATTTCAGAAGAAAGAACTGAAAACCTTACCAGTGTGAAATAAATTGTTATATTTGTCAAAATGGTCAAATGTATAGAACTGCCCATCTCACATAACTTTTGAAGTTTTATATGTTAACTGGGTTTGGTAGTTTATTCAAATGAATGTTCCATTGCACCAACAAAAATCAAAAGCCCTGTGCCATAAATTTTTCTGTAAGTGCAAGAAAATAATCATTTCTATTAAATGTGAAGCATATGAATACTTGGAAATCTTGGCTGATCCACATTGCATTAAATCCTACTGTCATCAGGCAGTATTTCTCTTCATTTCTAACCATGGTCAGATGTTCTCCATCCCCAAGCAATATAGGACATAGCACAGCAACTGTTCCTCTTCAGTCAAGTGGTCGCTCAATGGATTTGGCTAACCGTAATGGCAATAACCTTATCTCAGCTGTAACAAAAATTTATAGAGCCACAGCCATTAACCACCTGTTATATGATGCACAGATTTGTTATGGTCACAATTTAACTCTATAGAGGTAGTTCAGTCTACATTTTTGAGAGCTCTGTTAGGGAAGCTTTGCTGTGCATCACATTTCTTGCAGAGATAGGAAACTTAATTGGCTTAATGTCATTGGAGACCACATGGGGTTTTCCTACTTGAAATATTGGTTTGCACTTGTTCAGGTAGAGTGTATATCATGACCACACAGAAAAAAACCATATCCACTGATTTAAATTGCTGCAGGTTATCAGCCAACAGTCTGACTTTGCTTGGCTCTAACAAAACTTCATCCAAGTTGAAAGGAATGGAAATCAACCTAAGCAAACCCTTATTATGGTCCAGGTCAGGCTAGTACTGCTAAATACACTTGGATTCAAATTTCAAATTCAGAATAGAGCTGGAAGGGACTTTGGAGGCCTTCTAAACCAACCTCCTGCAGAAGACCCAATACCATTTAGACAAGTGGCTCTCTTGTCTCTTCTTAAAACCTCCAGTGATACAGCACCCACAACTTATGAAGGCAAGCTGTTTCACTGGTTAATTGTCCTCACTGTTAGGAAGTTTCTCCTTAATTCCAGGTTGCTTCTCTCCTTGATTAGTTTCCATCCATTGTTTCTTGTCCTCTGGTGCTTTGGAAAATAAATTGACCCCTTCTTCTTTGTGGTGGACCCTTAAATCCCAGAATACCACTATCATGTAACTCCTAGTCCTTCCTTTCTCCAGACTAGCCATACCGAATCTTGCAACCATTCTTCATATGCTTTAGTTTCCAGGCCTTTAATAATCTTAGTTGCTGTTCTCTGCACTTTTTCCAAAGACTCAACATCTTTTTTGTAATGTAGTGACCAAAACTGTGTGAAGTATTCCAGGTCTTGCTGAAGTTTTATCAAGTGGTACTAATACTTCCCTTGATTTTGATTCTATGCCTGTGTTTAGTACAGCCAATCCCATAGATTTTTTAAGCCTTGCCAATCAGGTCATTTTTGCCAATATCACTGTTGCAGAAAGGTCCCTTCTGCTCCTTGGAAGACACAGAAGCTAATTCTCATTGGCTTTTATGCTTCCCTTTTATATTGTGTGACATAGAAATTATAGATTCTTGACCTAATAATGTCTTTCCTAACACTCTCAGGAGAACAGAGTACTAGCCTCCCCTTAGCCTCTTAGATCACCAAAAATATCCAGAAGAGTTGCTATATTTACTGAAATTGCCATCAGGGTTAGATCGTCAACTGTCTACTGATTTGGGGTAGTTCAACTCATTTTTATATAATCACTTCTTTTGGTATTATTGGTTTATATAACAGATAGATAAGGGCCGTGGTGGCTCAGGCTGTAAGATAGCCTGTTATTAAAACACAGCAGCCTGCAATTACTGCAGGCTCGAATCCCACCAGGCCCAAGGTTGACTCAGCCTTCCAACCTTTATAAGGTAGGTAAAATGAGGACCCAGATTGTTGGGGGGGCAATAAGTTGACTTTGTAAATATACAAATAGAAAGAGACTTACACACTGTAAGCCGCCCTGAGTCTTCGGAGAAGGGCGGGATATAAATGTAAATTAAAAAAAATATATATTTTCCAGAGTTTTGTTTTGTTTTGTTTTGTTTAATTTTTTTGATATCTTTACAATCCTAATTTAACAAATAAACCATCCTGTCTTATATACCTGGACAGGATTGTGTTTAATTGGAGATCAAAATTGATATGAAAAGTGGGAAATATTTCCCAGAAGTGTACATAATGAAATTATATGGAAAGTAAGATAAAGTAAAACATAACACATGCTAAAATGATCAACTAACATGCTAAATTACTAAACTATTCTTCATGGCAATATTGAAGAACACAGCTCTGCTTCCCTTTTAAAGGAAGGAGGTTACATGAGTCTTGCTTAAACTATGTATATTACAGGGGTGAAATCTAAAAATTTTTCCTACTGTGGGTTCTGTGGGCGTGGCTTAATTGTTGGGCATGGCTTGGTGGTCAGATGACTGGGTGGGCATGGCCAATAACAATAAATAATAAAAATAATAAACAAAGTATACAAAACAATAAGAGGTACCAAAAACCAACTTTCACACTTTACACACACACAACACAACACAACTGACTTGCACACAATGTAAAAGCAGCTGCACTTCACCCAAAATGGCCCCTGCAATAAGCAAGAACCTCACATAGACACAAAAAGCTCAAAAACCAACTTTCACACTTTACACACACACAACACAATACAACTGACTCTCTCTCTCTCACACACACACACAAAATGCCACATACAGCTTTGTGAGATTTTGTGTGTTTGTGTAGTTAGAGTGAAATACTACAGAAACACACCAAATCTCAAAAAGCTGCAAAAATATTTTATTTTATTATTTTATTTTATTTATATTTTTTAGATCAGGGGTCTCCAGCCTTAGTAACTTTAAGGTTTGTGGACTTCAATTCCCAGAGTTCCTCAGCCAGCAAAGCAGGCAGATTCAGTTGCTGACTGAGGAGATGGATTTCAGGCAGGCAGATTCAGTTGCTAGCTGATGCAACTGATATAAAGCATGGCTTTCCCAGCCAGAAAGGAGCAGTTAATTAGGTAAGTGCCTTATAGCAGCCCAGAACCTCTTAAAAGGACGTTTTCTACAAGCTCTTCAACTGAAGAGCTTGTAGAAAACATGTTTTTTAAGGTTCTGGTGATGAGGAACTCAGCTGGGATCTCCAGAGGAGCCTTTTAAAACTTTTTTTTTACAACCTCTTCGGCCAAAGAAGTTGTTAAAAAAAACTTTTAAAGGGTTCTGATGATTTCAGCTGAGCCGCGGGATCCTCAAAGGCTTTTTTTTTTTACTTTTAAAGGCATGTTATCGGCTGAAGAAAAACTGCTTTTAAAAGTAAAAAAAAAACCTCTGATGATGGCGAGGCTCAGCAGAGGCAGGGGCCAGGGCCAGGGATTTTTGCTACTGGTTCTCCGAACCACCTTCCGCATTGCTGCTGGATTGGGCGAGCCGGTCCGAACCAGGAGCCTTTCACCCCTGGTATATTATATACAAATCTACAAAACTCTCCATTTATTTTTAGAATCAAGTTCTATTGATCTTTGCCAAAATTAAACACAAGAAGGAGAGAGAGAGGGGCGGAGAGGGATTCTTTATCAGTCCGCAAGTTATAAAACTCTGACACTATATATTATAATTTGTTCCAATTTGCTAACAAAACTAATTAATTAAATAATTCATACATACATACAGATTAACAGAATTGTAAAGGACCTTGTAGGTTTAACAGTAACAGAGTTGGAAGGGATCTTTGAGGTCTTCTAGTCCAACCCCCTGCCGAAGCAGACCCTAGACCATTCCTGACAGATGGCAGTACAGTCTCTTCTTGAAAGCTTCCATTGATGAAGCTCCCACAACTTCTTCTCTTTTTTTTGTAATAACTTTTTATTTTATAAAGTACAAAAAATCCAATTTCAACTGAAAAGTGTGTTGCCTGGGTATATATCATTTTAGGAAATAAAAATCAAAATGTAATAATTGATATTAATGCAGTGGATATAGTTGTAAACACTTTGATTATTATTTCCTAAAATGATTTGTACCCAAAAGGTCCCAAAACTTCTGAAGGCAAGCTGTTCCATTGGTTGACTGTTCTCACTGTCAGAAAAATTCTCATTTCTAGGTTGAATCTCTCCTTGATCAGTTTTCATCCATTATTCCTTGTCTGGCCTTTGAATGCTTTGGAAAATACCTTGACCTCCTCCTCTGACAGCCTTTCAAATATTGGAACACTGCTATCATGTCTCCCCTGGTCCTTCTCTTCACTAGACTAGCCATGCCTAGTTCCTGCAACTGTTCATTGTATGTTTTAACCTCCAGTCCCCTAATCATCTCTGCACTCTTTCTAGAGACTCAACATTTTTTTAATAGTGTGGTGACCAAAACTGGATGCCATATTCTAGGTGTGCTCTTACTAAGGATTTATAGAGTGGTATTAATACCTCACTTGATCTTGATTATATTCTGTTATATCTGGACATGAAAAGAGAGGCAGGATGATCGTAGTGAAGTAAAACAACCATGTATTGCAGGCAACAGGGAACAACAACAAAATAACTACGAACTGAGGACTGCCTGAGGCTGCAGCTCCTTCTACCTGGAGCTGTCCAGCCTGTCAGCCACTGACGCTTGTTCGTTTTCCCACTAGGGAAAATGAACCAATGTGTGAAGGCTGATGTAAGACTCATTCCTACTTGCATGTTCAACACCTCTCCCAGTGAGTGAAGACTGATGTAAGACTCACTCCTACTTGCATATTCAACATATCCCCCTGTTAATGCAATTTAGGATTGCATTGGCTTTTTTGGCTGCTGCTGCACACTATTGGCTTATATTTAATTGGCTCCAAGATCTCTCTCACAGTTACTGCTATTGAGCCTGGTTTCACCCAGTCTATACATGTACTATATCTGTAACTTTGGTTTTTCTTGCCTAAGTGTAAGACTTTACTTTTCTCTAAATTGAATTCCATTTTGTTAAATAAGGCCCATTGTTCAAGTCTGTCAAGATCCATCTGGATCTTGAGCTTATCATTTAGGGTGTTGGCTATTCCTGCCAGTTTAGTATGATCTGCAAATTTGGTAAGTTCCCCTTCTATTCCCTCATCTAAGAATATTGGGCCTAAGATGGTACCCTACTGCTTACTTCCCTCCATGTAGATGTAGTACCATTAAGAATTACTCATTGAGTACAGTTTGTCAGCCAGTTATAAATCCATCTGGTGGTGATGTTCCACCAGAACATCACCAGATATTCCATTTTCCCAAGCTGTCTCTGAGTCTGTTAAAATCAGCTCTTATAAAATCTAGGACTCTGGTATAATTGTGTTCTATTGCTTATATTTGTGTTATGTTGAATTCTAGTATGAAATGGTCACTTTCACCCAAGATTCCTGCAGTCTCAACTCCCTCTATCACTTCTTCTCTGTTTGTAAGAATTAAGTCCAGTATGGCTGTCCCTCTAGTTCCCTCCTCTACCTTTTGGACAACATTCCTCATGAATCTCTATGCCTGACACAGTATATTGTCTCACTGTGACTCAAAATCTTGTTTGTTCCCTTTAAAACCCCTTGCAGTTCTGAATCCCTCTTATTTAAGGGAAAATTAGATACCCACTGCGTACATTTCTGCAGCAAGCTGACTGTTTATGCTGACTGTTGCCATTTTTTTTCTTCAAGAATAAGTTAATAATTAAAATGACTAGAGACTTGGATTTCATTATTTTTTAAAAAAATCTGGAAGTTTTTTTTTAAAAGTTTTGTTGTAGATAGAAAGTAAGAGACAAAAAGCTACTATGCTGTAAGTTTCCCAAGGTAACAAATAGAATAGAATGTTGAACAGGATGGGAGAATCAGAAGAGAACAGGAAAAAAGGGCAACGGTAAAATGAGAGTAAAAAATGGAACAACTTTGTGAAACTTTAGAACTGAAATTACTGAAGGCGAAAAGTGTTTTCAAGAAAAGCACAGTGTGTTCCCAACTGACATAGCTTTTTCAAGTGTTAAAACAAAGCCATACACTAAGTTCTCAATTTTCTTCTTCTTCTTGAAACTTTTGTACTGAGCTCAGAACAAAATGAAATTGTTATTTTGGGACTCTAAATTATCCCAATAAACAACAGAAACCAGAGTTCAGTTTTTAACTTTTTCTTTTGTAATCTGTCTGTCAGGTACCAGATATTTCTACAGGGACGCTGGCATTTTGGTGGGAGGAAGGGGAGAGGAATGGAGTGATCTCTATATGAAGTTTCTGTTTCTTGCATTATTGTGTTAATCTTTATATGAAGTTTCTGTTTGTTTCCCTGCAATAATGTAATGTGGAAGGGATTTGGTTAGCATTGCTTTAAATAGCTGGTTTTAAGTGAGAAGCTTCTTGCCTAGATCTCTTGTTATCACCAACCTTTCAATAAAAGCTCCTTTTGGAACAATTGCAGTTTCAACAGTCCTGCTTCCTTGGGAAGATTGGAGAGGCAAGACTTTACATTGTCTGTATATTTGAATGAATGAATTATTCAATAACACAGCATGAACTGCTACCTCATAAAATTCTGGAGCCCAAGAGAGGGAGGGAGGGAGGGAAGAATTGATTTAATCCAACTGAGACAATTTTGGAGTGTTTTGTAACACTCACACTTGTAACTTTTATCACTAATTCTGAAACTCACTGCAATTAAATAGATTAAGAGTGATCCTTTTTTACTCTACTAATTCAGTATTAGTACTAAAATTTATAGTTTCAATTTACAACCATAAACTTTATGATGATTTCAACATTCATGCCCTGGGATGGGCACTTCATTAAAAGATCTTCTAGTTCCTTTCCAACAGTATAATTCTTTTATGATGGTCTTCTAAGAACTTTCCTGGTTTGGATGGTTACATTGGCTTACAAGTAAAATTAGCATATTAGAACAGGTTAATGTTAGAACAGGTTAGATGTGAAATTAGTGCAAAGCAAAACCCCTTGTGTCACTATGTTTCTCAACTCTGGAATTAATTTGAGAAATTCTTTTAGTTAAATAGTACAACATTTTCACTGGATTGAATGAAACTGTTGGATCTTCCCCATTAACTGGAGAGAAGTTCCTGGAAAATTTAAAATAGCAAGTACATTAGCCTTGCATCATTCACCCCTCCCTCGCCCCAGAGGTCCCTTAGGCTTTTGGGGGTATTTATCATGGAATTTCTTAACTAGCTTTCGGCTTTTACATCTCAACTTTTGACCCAAGTGGCTTCAGACAATGGCTTTCCTTTCACTGTAGTAGGTGAATACTGTACTATACCTCCCCTTATATAGTCTAGAACCATGATGGCAAACCTATGGCATGTGTGCCACAGGGCATGTGGAGCCATATTGGTGGGCACATGAGCTCAGCTCCGGCATGCATGCCAGCTGATTTTTGGGCCTTCTGGGCCCACCAGAAGTCAGGAAACAGGTTTTTTGCGGCCTCCAGAGGGCCTCCGGAGGGTAGGCCCATTTTTCACTCTCCCTAGGCTCCAAAGCCTTTCTAGGAGCCTGGGGAGGGCCAAAACAGCCTTCCCCACCCCCCTTGAGGCCTTCCGGAGGCCAGAAATGTCCTGTTTGCTGACTTCAGGTGGGACCGGAAGGCCTGTTTTTCACTCTTCCCAGGCTCCAGTGCCTTTCTGGGCTTCCAGAAGTTGGCAAATAGGCTATTTCTGGCTACCAGAGGGCCTCCGGAGGGCCTCCAAAGCAGGGGGGAGGCTGTTTTTACCCTCCCCAGGCTCCTAGAAAGGGTCTGGAGCCTGGGGAGAGTGAAAAATGGGCCCATTGGGCCCACCATGCCATCGCGTTCCAAAAGTGGGGAAGTTCAGGGGTGTCATGCACACATGCACAGGGGGGTGGGGCACATGGAATTATGGGAGCACTCGATGGCAAAAAGGTTAGCCATCACTGGTCTAGAATCTAGTATTCTCTTTACCTCATAATGTGCCTTTCTTTGCCCTACAATTGGTTTTGGAGCTGCCTGGTCTACTGACCTCAGTTGAGACCTTATTACTGGCTTTAACAAACTGCTGTGGAAAACTGGATGCACTTTCCCTAAGAGGCGGGGATGTTTTAGTTCCACCATGACAGGGTTAATGATTTTCACAATGGAAAAAGGCCCTTTAAACTTGGGCCCTAGCTTTTTACAAGGTACCTTTAACCTTAGGTGCTTGGTGGAAAGATAGACATTGTCCTCTATTCAGAAGGGTGTCCGCCAATTTGTGTGCTGGTAATTGACATAGCACCTTAAATATTGTTCTATCATTGCATTAGTTCATTTTGCCACCCCATTAGCAGTCAGATGAAAAGCCAAGCTAAGTCCCTGGGAGGATCCAAAAGATCTAATAAATTCCCTCCAGAATTTAGCTTTGAACTGGACCCCCAGTCCAAAATGGTTCTTTTAGGTACCCCATGTAGCCTGTAAATGTGCTTAACAAATAGCTTGGCCAGCTTGTGTGCTAACAGGAGGCTGGGGCAGGCTATAAAATAGGCTTATTTAGAGAAGAGATCAATCATGGTCCAAATGACCATATTCCCCCCATTTTCAGGAGGTTTTACTATGAAATCCATGGTGATTTCTTCCCATGGATGGGACGGATCAGGTATTTGTTGAAGCAGCCCTGGGGGTTTTCCTGGCTGCTTTTTCATTGCAGCACATGTTGCACAGCTTTTGACATAGCTCTCAATGTCTTTCTTCATTTTTGGCCACCAAAATTGCCTCCTTGCCAGGTGTAAGGTTTTCAGGAAGCTGAAATGTCCTGCTTGTTTCATGTCATGGCTTCTTTGAAGTTCTTGGAGGCGAAGGCTGTTGGGGACATACAGTTTAGAGCCTTTCCAGGCTAGTCCATCTCTAAGGGTTAGCAGCTTTTTGTTGTCCTGGTATCATGGGTCAGCTGGAAGCTCAGTTTGGATCTTTTGTGTCAGACCCTCACTCTCTTCAGCTCTGCACCTTTGTGCCTGTTGTCAGGTGGGTGGCTTGCACCACTCTTTTGGCTGGGTGAGGCATCATGGCTTGGACACTTCCTCACGCTTGCTATTGTATTGTGGCATTCAGGAGAAGGTGTCTGCCAAAAGTTTTTTCCCTCTGGGATGTACTTTAAAGTGAAAATGAATTGACTGAAGTACTGCACCCATCGAACCTGCTTAGGTAAAAGTTTCTGCGGGGTTCTAAACACCTCCAGGCTTTTGTGGTATCCATACTTCAAAAGGGATTTGGCTTCCCTCAAGGAAATGTCACCATGCAAGCAAGGCCCAGTGGACTGCATATGCTTTCTTCTCCCATACTGCCCACATTCTCTCAGTCTCTGTCAGCTTTTGAGAGGTGTAACCACATGGCTGCAGCTTCCTCTCTGCATTTTCTTGGAAAAGGACTGCAGCCACCACCACATCACTGGCATCAGCTTGGACTATGAAGGGATGCTCGGGATCTGGAGGTTTAAGAATTGGCTCTTTAGTGAAGAGTCTCTTGAGTGTTTTGAAAGCCTTCTGGCATTCAAGGGTCCACTTCAGGGGTTGACCTGACTGGGGGTTTTCTCCTCCACCTCAGTTTTCAAAAGTTTGGTGATTGGGAGGGCAATTTCAGCAAAGGAGGGAATAAATTGTCTATAGAAGTTGGCAAACCCCAGGAGTTTATGGGTTCAGGGGGCTGCCAATCTAGGTTGGCTTTGACTTTTCTTGGGTCCATTTCCACTCCCTCACTAGACACTCAGTATCCTAGGTAGTCTGGACTACTCTTGTGGCATTCACATTTAGTTTGGCATATAGATTTGCCGCTACAAGTTTTTTGAGTACCTGGTACACCAATTTTATGTGCTCCTCCAGGGTTTCAGTGAAGATAAGAATATCATCTAAATATAATGAGAGGGGAAATTTACAACTAAAATCTTTGTATACATTAAAAGAAGAAGGGAGGAATTATACTTGGTTTCAATATGGACAGTTAAGGGCTAGATGAAAGAAGATCAGAAAATTGGTATTATTCAAAATGAAGAAAATTTGGTTAAACAAATTAGAAATCAAACCCAGGGGCATATAAAGAGATTGTATAAGGTCTTGATAGAAATAGACTCTGAAAGAGATTTAATAAAGGATTGTATGATAAATGGGCACAGAATATTCAGGAACCAATAATGTTGGACACATGGGAGAAAATTTGGGTTAGAAATGTTAAATTTATGCAAGCGCAGAATTTAAGGGAAAAATTTTATAAGATGTTTTATAGATGGCATTTAGATCCTAAGAAATTATCATGTATGTATCCAGATATGCAAGCGAAATGTTGGAGATGTAATTGTGATGATGCTACATATTTTCATGTATGGTGGACTTGTAAGAAAATTAAGTCTTTCTGGATAAGAATTTGGTGGATTATGCAAAATGTTTTGAAGAAGAAGATAAAGTTCCTGCCGCAATTTTTCCTTTTGGGAATAATAACAGATTGTACAGGGATTGAGACTAAATAGATTTTGAACTTAATAACAGCAGCAAGACTGTTAATTGGACAATATTGGAAGAAAAAAGAATTACCCACAATAGAAGAATGGATATTGAAAGTTTCTAATTTGGCTGAGATGGCTAAAATCTCAGTCTTCTTGAGTACTCAAGAAAAATATTTAAATGAATAAAAGAAATTTCAGATTGCCTTTGAATGAAGGATGTTGTTTTTGATTTTAATGGAAGAAGTCAGGTTATGTGAAAGAGAAAGATTATAATTGTGTTAGATTTTAAAAATTTAATGTATGACTGTTTGTTCATTGAACTATACCTTGTGTTTGCTCTGGGAAGTCGGAGGGGGGGTTGGAGGGAGGGGGGAAGGATGGGGGAGGGGGGAGGGGAGGGGAAAAAATTAATTGTTGTTGTAAAACTTTTTCAATTAAAAAAAAGAATATCATCTAAATATATAGAGACCCCTTTGTACAGGTGCTTATGCAACACATCATGATTAGTTGCATGCAGGCCCTTTGGAGACCAAATGGCATCACTTTAAATTGGAAACTCCCTAAAGGACAATTGAATGCTGTTTTCCACTTGTCCCCCTCCTTAATCCTCACCCAGTAGTATGCTTCTCACAGTTCTAGTTTGGTGAAGACTTTTCCCTTTGCTAGGTGGGCTAGTATGTCTTTCATGAGGGGGAGTGGGCACATATTTTCCATGCAGACCACATTTATTCCACTAAAACCACCTTTAAAGCGCTCCATGGCATTGGGCCGGGTTATTTACGGGACCACCTACTGCTACCGAATACCTCTCACCGACCCGTGCGCTCTCACAGAGAGGGTCTCCTCAGGGTGCCGTCAGCGAGGCAATGTCGTCTGGCGACGCCCAGGGGAAGGGCCTTCTCTGTGGGGGCTCCCACCCTTTGGAACGAACTACCCCCCGGACTCCGTCAGCTTCCGGACCTTCGGACCTTCCGCCGCGGGCTTAAAACACACTTATTTAATTGTGCAGGACTGAGCTAGATTTTAAATTTATGGGTTTTAATTGGGTTTTATTTGTATGTTTTAATTAACGGGCTTTTTGAATAAGTTTTTTAATTGTTTTTATACTGTATTTATGTGTTTTTAAGTGCCTGTAAACCGCCCTGAGTCCTTCGGGAGATAGGGCGGTATATAAATATGATTAAATAAATAAATAAATAAATAAATAAAACAGGGGTGTCAAACTCATGTCATCAAGTTGACAAATCATGACTTTTTTCCCTTCACTAAAATGGGCGTAATGGGTACATGATGCATCTGGCCCATGGACTCTGAGTTTGACAACCCTGCTCTAAAATCTACACATAGTCTCATGATGCCATCTTTTTTGTCTTTGAACAATACTGATGCAGCCACCCTTGATTTTGTCAGTTGAATGAAACCTTGGCTAGGTTTTTATCGATGTATTCCCTCTGTTCCTTCATTTCTCTAAGGGTTATGGAGTACAGCTTTGGCTTGGGTAATTTTGCCCCAGCACAATCTCTACTGCACAGTCAGTGGAGTGATGGGGCAGCAGAGTGTTGCATTCTGCCTCCCTGAAAATATCCGCTAGGTCCTGGTATTCCTTGGAGACCTGGGGTGTTCCTGGGAGTTGTTCAGTCATGGCTTTAGAATAGAATAGAATAGATTTTTTTTATTGGCCAAGTGTGACTGGACACACAAGGAATTTTTCTTGGTGCATATGCTCTCAGTGTACATAAAAGAAAAGATACCTTCATCAAGGTACAACACTTACAACACTTAGTACACTTACAACACTTATACGATAGTCATAGGATACAAAATTAACAGTTAATGATACAACACTTAATGATAGTCATAGGGTACAAATAAGCAATCAGGAAACAATCAATATCAATATAAATCGTAAAGATACAAGCAACAAAGTAACAGTCATACAGTCATAAGTGGAAGGAGATGGGTGATGGGAACGATGAGAAGATTAATAGTAGTGCAGATTTATTAAACAGTATGACAGTGTTGTGGAACTTTTAGAGTTGGTTTTCACTAGCGGTACTTATATGATGTTTCCAATAAACATGTTCTTTGAAGAATCTACCTGCCTCAGAGTTCTGCTTTTGGTGGATGCATTACTCTGAACCCTAACAGAAAGAATAAAATATTCATTCTTATAATAAGAGATAAATCTTATTATTATTATTTATTATTTATTGAATTTCTAGACCGCCCTTCTCCCGAAGGACTCAGGGCGGTGTACAGCCAGGCTAAAAACATACACAATATACAATATTAAAAACTAAATTAAGACACTTATTACACAATTGGCAGAAAAATTAAAATAATTAAAATCTAAAAAACCCCAATTTAAAATATAAATAGAATTTAAAATATAAAAGCTAAACAGTTTAAAAATGTTTAAGCTAGCCCCGCGTGAATAAACAAATATGTTTTCAATTCGCGGCGAAAGGTCCGAAGGTCAGGTATTTGACGTAATCCAGGGGGAAGTTCATTCCAAAGAGTAGGAGCCCCCACAGAGAATGATCTTCACCTGGGGGCCGCCAGCCGACATTGTTTGGCTGACGGCACCCTGAGAAGTCCCTTTCTGTGAGAACGTACGGGACGGTGGGAGGCATGAGGTAACAGCAAGCAGTCCCGTAAGTACCCAGGTCCCAAGCCATGGAGCGCTTTAAAGGTGGTAACCAAAACCTTGAAATGCACCCGGAAGGCAACAGGTAGCCAGTTCAGCCTGCGCAGGAGAGGCGTTACATGGGAGTTACGTGGAACTCCCTCTATCACCCGTGCAGCTGCGTTCTGGACCAGCTGAAGCCTCCGAGTGCATCTCAAGGGGAGCCCCATGTAGAGAGCATTGCAATAATCCAGGCGAGAGGTAACGAGAGCATGAGTGACCGTGCATAAGGCATCCCGATCAAGGAAGGGGCGCAACTGCCGAACCAAGCGAACCTGGTGAAAGGCTCTCCTGGAGACGGCCATCAGATGATCTTCAAACGACAGCTGTGCATCCAGGAGAACACCCAAGTTGCGCACCCTTTCCCTTGGGGCCAATAACTCGCCCCCAAAAGCCAGCTGCGGCTGCAGCTGACTGTATCGGGGTGCCGGTATCCACAGCCACTCCATCTTGGAGGGATTGAGCTTGAGCCTGTTCCTCCCCATCCAGACCCGTACGGCCTCCAAACACCGGGATAGCACTTCGACAGCTTCGTTGGGGTGGCCCGGGGTGGAAAATTACAGCTGAGTGTCATCAGCATACTGCTGATATCTCACCCCGAAGCCACTGATGATCTCACCCAACGGCTTCATATAGATGTTGAACAGGAGAGGCGAGAGAATCGACCCCTGCGGCACCCCACAAGTAAGGTGCCTCACGGTCAACCTCTGCCCCCCTGTCAACACCGTCTGTGACCGGTCAGAGAGGTAGGAGGAGAACCACCGATAAACGGTGCCTCCCACTTCCAACCCCCCCAACTGGCACAGCAGGATACCATGGTTGATGGTATCGAAAGCCGCCGAGAGATCTAACAGGACCAGAACAGAGGAATAACCCCTGTCTCTGGCCCTCCAGAGATCATCCACCAACGCGACCAAAGCTGTCTTCGTGCTATATCCGGGTCGGAAGCCGGACTGGAATGGGTCTAGATAAACAGCTTCATCCAGGTACTGGGGTAGCTGCCATGCCACCGCACTCTCTACAACCTTCGCAATAAAGCGAAGGTTGGAGACCGGGCGGTATTTTCCTAAAACAGCTGGGTCCAGGGACGGCTTCTTGAGGAGGGGTCTCACCACCGCCTCCTTCAAGGCGGCAGGGAAAACCCCTTCCAACAAAGAAGCGTTAATAATCCCCTGGAGCCAGCGTCGTGTCACTTCCTGAGAGGCCAGCACCAGCCAGGAAGGGCACAGGTCCAGTAAACATGTTGTGGCATGTAGCCTCCCCAGCAACCTGTCTACGTCCTCGGGAGCCACAGGGTCAAACTCATCCCAAACAATCTCCACAAGACGCAACCCCGCCCTCTCATCCGGATCATCCCAATTTCGGTCCAAGCCATCCCGGAGCTGAACGATTTTATCGTATAGATAACTGCTAAACTCCTCGGCGCGTCCCTGTAACGGGTCATCCCACACCTCCTGATGCAGGAGAGAGCGGGTCACCCAAAACAGGGCGGCCGGGCGGTTATCTGCTGACGTAATGAGGGTGGAAGCGTAAGAACGCTTCGCCTCCCTCATTGCCACTAGGTAGGTCCTAGAATAGGACCTAACTAGTGTTCGGTCAGCTTTGGAACGGCTGGACCTCCAAACACTCTCTAGGCGTCTTCTCCGGCATTTCATCTCCCTCAGCCCCTCGGAGAGCCAGGGGGCCGGTTGAGATTTACGCCGGGTCAGAGGCCGCAAGGGCACGACACGGTCCAAAGCTCCAGCCGCGGCCTGTTCCCAGGCCGCAACTAGTTTTTCAGTCGTGCCGTGGGCCAGGTCCTCAGGAAACGGCCCAAGCTCCGTCAGGAACCTCTCCGGGTTCATCAGGCGCCTGGGACGGAACCAACGCATTGGTTCCGTCTCCCTGCAGTGGTGGGTAGCGGTCTGAAAATCTAGGCAAAGGAGAAAATGATCTGACCATGACACTGGTTCTGTTTCTAACTTATCTGGTTTCAGATCATTTAACCACTGTCCAGAGATATAAATTAAGTCCAGTGTGCCTCCCCGTATGTGCGTAGGGCCATCACTTACTTGAATCAGGTCCAAGGCCGTCATGGAAGCCTGGAACTCCCGAGCCGTTGTTGATGACAAGCCCGTCGATGGCAGGTTAAAGTCCCCCATGACTATAAGTCTGGGGGTCTCAACCACCACCCCGGCAAGCACCTCCAACAACTCGGGTAGGGCTGTAGTCATGCAGCAAGGAGCCAGGTACGCGATCAACAAGCCCAACTGATTCCGGTGGCCCCACTTCACAAAGAGAGATTCACAACCAACAATCTGAGGTACAGTGGCCTCCCTCGGCTCTAGACTTTCCCTAATAACAACCACTACCCCCCCCACCCCTACCTTGGGCTCTCGGTTGATGAAATGCTCGGAAACCTGGAGGGCACATCTCCACAAGGGGAACCCCCCCTCTGGACCCAACCAGGTCTCCATAATGCCCATAAGGTCCGCGGCTTCCCCCTGAATAAGATCACATATCAGGGGGGCCTTATTCACCACAGACCAGGCATTACATAACATCAACCGGAAACCCAAGCTCTGAGGACCATGACCTCCCGAGGAACGGGTGAAGACAGAGGGGCCGGAGCACGTGATCGCTTTATAACAGCGAGCACGTGCTCCCAACACTCGATGCAGCCCCCCGCTTCCGCCATATCTGCCTCTCCCACTTACCGTACAGATTGAACAACTCTCTACTCTTGGAACGGACCCCTCCACCTCTGCCTTCGGACCAGATGGCATAGTGCCGCGAACGGGCACGGGAGCTAGACCCCTCCCCGACGGGTTATTCCCTCCACCCGTCGTATCCCTTCCCCCCTTAAAAGACCCCTCCTTAAAAACCTATTTTAAAAACCCCAAAAATTCTTCTTGGCCGCATGCCACCTCTCTGGGTCCCAAGACCCTTCATTAAGGTAGGCTCTCGATAACCCAGAGGGCCATTCCTACGAGGTTCCCCCCTCTGCGGGGGAACCTCGCAGAGGGGGGAACGAATATCTCATCTTGGTGAGATGGACGAATATCTCATCTTGAAATCTTGAATAGAAATTATACATTCCCGTTACATGTCCATACATCACTTCATGGGCATCTTTGTACATTTAGTCCATTCCCTGGTACATTTTCTGGAAAGCAAAAGATCAGAGAATACAGAGTATATGTTCACTTCCCCAGCATAACTCCACAGACTCTACAATGTCATCTGACTGCAATCTGTTTGCTCCTGTAGGATAGCTATCCATCATTCCTGCAGTAGTTGTTTCAGAGATACCAGACCATTTTCTATTACTCTTAGTCAGCCTCAAAGGATTCTTCCTATTTATAAAATCTCAGTCTTCCAAATTTTCTCAGGGGTGCGCATTCAGTGGAACAGTTAGAAAAGCTGTTTCCCTGGGGTGGGGGTGGGGGAATAGCGCACACACATAAATACACAAAGCTAAATTTGATTCACTGTTGGGAAAGTCTGCTCCAAACAAATGCCTGTTAACCAGTTATCTGTTATCCAATTATAATATTCATGCATAACCAGCTGTGGGGGCAACCTTTTTATAGTCTTCTCCAAAATCAAACTCAAGGATACTTATAAGGGTTTCTCAGCAGGATAATAGAAGATTGGGATATGTACGTTTCACTAGAAGGCCAAAAATGATGAGTACCAAACAATTTTTTCTCATAAGAAATAATGTAGAAGGCCAACTTTAGAGAGAATCATGCTATTCATTAATAGCAGCAGTAGCTTGGTACACTGGTACCTTGGCATCATTAATTGCTTCTGGGAGGTGCGATGAGTACCGAAACTGATGAGTACCAAACAATTTTTTCTCACAAGGAATAATGTAGTGAGTCACAAGACAGCAAACACCAATAAGATCTAGCTTGTGTGTCAAGTACCAAGCAAATGATGAGTACAGGAATAAAATACCAAATTTGGTGAGTTTCAAAACAGTTGAGTACCAGGGTACCACTGTATATCTTAGAAGAACCCAATCTATCTGCTAATCAGCCTGAGTTAATTTCAAGACATATGCCCAAGTCTAATGATTACATCACCAATTTTTTTAAAAAAAATATCTCTTGTGATATATGCTATTTTAGTAACTCTATTTTAGTAACTATGACATGACATATTTCATGGCATCTTTCTTCATGGCAAATTACCAGTTTATGGAACAGAAATCAGATTTCCCTCCTTTCTTTAGCTGAAATGCTGCCTCTAACATTGCCTCTAACCAATGCATTATGTTTTTGTTTTTAATTTAATGATTTAAGAAGAAGGGAAAAACAATTTGAGGGACTAGAAAAGCTGGCTGGCAGAGAGCCTTTGTTTTGTGATGGATAGATAAGCCAAGACAAACTTTTCCCTCAGCTTCAAATGAATTTTGTGGCCTTCAAATGCTCACCTTTATTTTGAGGTAAGCATTCAGATTCCTGTCAAGTTTTTTCAATCTCTCTGAAAATGCCCAGATGCTTATTCTGCTTCCTTCCCAGATTCTTCTCACCCAAACTTCATGTTTGGATAGAAGATGTTGTTAATTGCTTCATTATGAAGCAATTTTGTAGCAGATATGTAAGGATTTCCCCCTTCATGTATTACTGCCTTGTCATGGTGAAGGGGCTTGCATAGCTCAATGAAGATATGAACTATGCCATGTATGGCCACCAAAGATGGACAGGTCATAGCAGAGAGCTCTGACAAAATATGATCCACTGGAGAAGGAAATGGCAACCCACTCCAGTATCTTTGCCATGAAAACCCCATGGACAGTACCAAAAGGAAGAAAGATATGACACCAGAAGATGAGTCCCTCAGGTTGGAAGGTGTCTACTGGGGAAGAGCAGACGTCTAGTACTAGTAGCACCAGAAAGAGTGAAGCGACTGGGCCAAAGCCGAAAGGACGCTCAGTTGTGGATGCATCTGGTGGTGAAAGAGAAGTCCGATGCTGTAAAGATCTATTCTCTATAGGAACCTGGAATGTAAGATCCATGGATGAAGGCAAGCTGGACGTGGTCAAACAAGAGATGACAAGACTGAACATTGACATCTTAGGAATCAGCAAACTAAAATGGACAGGAGTGGGTGAATTTAGTTCAGATGACCATCAGTATACCACTGTGGGCAAGAATCCCTCAGAAGAAATAGAGTAGCTTTCATGGTCTATAAAAGACTAGGAAAACCAATACTGGGATACAATCCCTAAAATGACAGAATAATCTGAGTTTGAATCCAAGGCAAACCATTCAGTATCACAGTAGTCCAAGTCTATGCCCCAACCACAGGTGCCGAAGAGGATAAAATTGATTGGTTCTATGAAGCCCTACAGCACCTTATAGAATTAACTCCAAAAATGATGTCCTTATCATTATGGGGGATTGGAATGCTAAAGTAGAAAGCCAAACGATAACTGGAATAACAGCAAGTTTGGCCTTGGAGTACAAAATGAAGCAGGGCACAAGCTGATAGAATTTTGTCATAATACGATGGTCATAGCAAACTGTCGTGTCCCACTCCTCCGCTGACGGCCGGGTCAGGGAAATCCGAATCAGGCTTGCCTCTGCAGCTCTGCCCAAAGTCCTAGCAAAGTCCTCAGAGCAGGGAGGAGACCAGAAAGTGACTTCAGCAAGATAAGTTTGACTTTGCCTGACTCAGAGACTGCCAGAAAGCAGATCCTTTATATAGGCCATGGGGTGTGGCTCCATGACTCAGCACTCATTAAGGCCTGCCCCTCCCTTCCTTCTGTTGCCTCCGCCTATCCAGTCTTCTGATGCGAGGGTCACTCCAATCAGCAGCTGTTGGAAATAAACCTTCCTCAGGCTCACATGCTGTGGAGGAGGGGGAGGGGTCTAGCTGCTCCGTTTGCCTGGGCATGGAGCCAGGGCTGGGGCCGGGGGGTGCTCCCTCCTCTGCAGCCTGCTTGGGCATGGAGCCAGAGCTGGGACCGGGAGGTGCCCCCTCCTCTTCAGCTTGTCTGGGCATGGAGCCAGGACTGGGAACGGGAGGCATACATTCCTCCGTGTTCGGGAGCAGATAGGAAGGCCCCGGCTGCTGTGAGAGCGGGCAAGACACAACAGCAAACACTCTTTTCCAACAACCCAAGAGATGACTTTACACTTGGACATCACCAGATGATCAACACAGAAATCAGACTGACTATGTGCTCTGCAGCCAAAGATGGAGAAGCTATATACCTGTGATGGTGAACCTATGGCACACATGCCACAGGTGGCATGCATAGCCATATTGGTGGGCATGCAAGCTCAGCTCCGGGGCTCCGGATTTTTGGGCCTTCTGGGCCCACCGGAAGTAGGGAAACAGGTTGTTTCCTGCCTCCAGAGGGCCTTGGGGGATGGTAGTTTGCTCTTCCCCAGGCTCCAGAGCCTTTCTAGGAGCCTGGGGAGGGAAAAAACTTCCCCACCTCCGGGGGCCGGAAACGGCCCATTTGCCAATTTCCAGAGAAGAGCTTAATGCTGAGAAAGATTGGGGGTAAAAGAAAAAGGGAATGACAGAGAACAAGTTGGCTGGCTGGAGTCACTGAAGCAGTAGGTGTGAGCTTAAATGGATGGTAGAGGACAGTAAGGCCTGGGGTCGTAAAGGGTCAGACATGACTTCACAACTAACAACAACAACAGCAACATGTAAGGAATTCACTATTTAATTTTTTTAATTTCCAAATGCTATGGGCTGGAAGAAGATAGAGGAAGGGTTCTGGAGGACAGGCCAGCAGGAAAGATAGATGTAATTAGAGAAAGTAGAAGAAAATAGTCATAATTGAACTTTTCCTTGGCGGCCTCTCTTCTGTAGAAGTTTGCCCTCACAGATCCATATTGCTCGTTCCTTGTTGGGTTTCTTCAGGGCTGTAAAAAGTATAATTCAGTAAAGTATTTGGAAGAAGTTAATTTGGTCCTCTTTCTGGTAGATGTGACATTTATTCCAGTGCTTTTTTTAGTGTTTTTTATTTGAATTGCTTTCAATCTGTTGTCTTATTTTGGAAGCTGTTCTGAAGCTAGGTGGACTACAGCAGCATAGGAATCTTGGTAATAAAGAATAAAATCAATCAATAAAAGTTGAATGAGTGTGTTCAATAAAAACATTTGAAGTTTTCTTCTTATCTATGTTTAGAAGTGAACAGAACTAAAACACAACAAGCAAAGATGTGAAGTACAAAGGCAATATAAATCCCCATGTTCCCAGAATTTGTGTTGAACTTTTTGACTTAAAATTATATTACAACTACATATTATGATAAAATACATAAAAATGTTTACAAATTTATATGGACAGTTCTTTTAAAAAGGAGGAAAATATATTTTCTGTCCTTCTTTTGCGCCGATCTGTCTTTTTTTCAACATTAATGCAACCCCCCCCCCAACAGAGTAGATTATTTTTAATGGATATATAAATATGCATACAAACTGTTGGCACAAATGATATGAATTTTAAAGAGTTTTTAGGATGCTTTTATCAAAACCCATAATTTACTTGTAGTTTTTGACAAAACCATAGCAATAGCAAACCATTGGTTCACTTAATGACTGTGGATTCACTTAGTGGCTCTGATGAATTAACACTTACAAAAAAAATGTCAAAATAGGTCAGTCATGTGACTTAGCTCCTTTACAGCAATCAGACTGTGTTGGGCAGGCTCCATTATGATCTTCACTCAAGGACTACCTATAACCGTGATGGTGAACCTATGACATGCATGCCCAAGGTGGCATGCAGAGCCATCTTTCAAGACATGCAAGCTGTCGCTCAACTCACTTGCAGCTGTGCATGCACATATGCCCCAGCTGGTGTTTGAACCGCCGGTGTGCATACATGCAATTCAGAGGACCCAGCTGGTCTTTGGAGCTCTCCTGCGCATGTGTGTGCATTTGTACATGTGCCTGAGAGTACTTTGTGTAGATGGCATTCATGCACATGCATTGCACATGCGAAAACCGTGTGCATGCGTAGATGGTGCAATTCTGCGTGCAGCGCATGGAGGAGTCACATGAAACCTGCACGCATGTGCAGATGGTGCGATTGCACACAGAGTACATGGGGAGCTGCGTGAAAGCCACACACATGTGCAAATGGTGTGATTGCATGAGCAGCGCATGGGGACATGCACAAAAGCCATACACATGAGCAGATAATGCAGTTGTGTGCACAACACACAGGGGAGGAGCCATACATTAGCACGGATAGCATGTGCGCACATGAAGCATGTACCTGTTTGGCACTCGGTGAGTAAAAGGTTCACTACCACTGACCTATAAGTTCAAAAATTATAACTAGCTAAATTCTTTCATTTTCTAAGAGGTACGTCACAGAATGAATATTTTGAAGAAAGGATTAATTAAGGATTTGACAATGGAAGTGGGGATTGATAATGAACAAAGTGGTGCAAGTAACCTATAGTTTCTTCACTTGAATCGATTTATTTATTTGTTTGTTTGATTTCTGTCTTTATTATTTTTACAAACAACCCAAGTCAGTGAACATACCCAACACATCTTCCTCTTCCTATTTTCCCCACAACAATCCTGTGATGTGAGTTGAGTTGAGAGAAAGTGATTGGCCCAGAGTCTGTATGTCAAGAAAGCAACTGACACACATCCTCTGAGCAATGTTGAAGGAAGCCCTGAGTGCAGAAATAACAGTGTGTTTGTGTTTATATCTGAATGGGTAAGAACTGATCTTAAAATTACTGGAAAGAGAAACATGACAGTCGATACAATTTTCATTTCTTTAAGGCCATTGGTGGTCCAGGTTATTTCTGATGCTGTCACTTTTCCAGCCTTCTAATACTGTCTCTTCAGGAGATATCTTTATAAAGAAGATAGGATTTTAATGAACATTTTGATTTTATTTAAAGGAAACATACACCTCTTAAAATAAAAAAAAGGAAAGAAAAAAGAATGACATAAACTGGGTTGCAAACAGAGAAGCTCAGGAGCAGAGACCAAAGGATGCTGTGTTGAAAGTTGACAAAGTTTAATTTTTAGAATGCTAGGTTACAATTTGGTGCACAGTATGCTATCTAGCCTTCTAGCAAAGCTGAAAGCAGGAAACCTTTTTAGAAAAACCACACGGCATCTGCTTTGTCTCAGTGCTGGAAGTCAATTCATAAAGTTACTTTGAAAAAAGGAAGAGAAAAGGGACGTTTTCATGCTGGAGTCCAAATCTATTCCAGAACTTTGAACCTCCCCACTTTCCTTTTCTGCTGTGAAGCTTTTGAAATTATTGATTCTCTTGTTTATTTAGTTATGCCATAAAACTCCACAACACTCACAAGTTCATTTTGAAAAGTTGGGAATTATGGATGTCCAACTAAGATTGGGAGTTTACAGGGCCTGCAAGGACTTGCCTCTCCTCTCTCCTCAAGAAAGCAGAACTCTTGAAACAGGCATTATTTCAAAAGAAAACTTTTATTGAGGGAAAATGATAGCAAGGGAAGCAAGGCAGGATCTGAAGTTCCCACTCAAAACCCCATTATATTAAACATTGCAAAAACCCTTCCCATGTGTCCAGTCCGAGGTGAGCCAATCCACAGGTGCAAAGTTGTTTTAAGAACTTGAGTCGAGAAAGTGATAAGAAGTTGTTCTCAGGTGCCTCTTTGCCCGTTTCATTGGAGCTGGGACAAATCAGATGGTATCAAGCAATTCCCTCCCCACTCCCTTTCCCAAGAGGTACATCAAAGTGACAGGCTATCCAGAAACAGGAAAGGGGTTGTAAAAGAATATCCAGGACAATTTGTGATTAGCCAAGAAAAATGAAAGAACAAATGAAGGGACCATCATTCATCTCTCTGTGATTCCTGATGCACAGAATTATTTAACCTGTCCAACCCATGGCCATTAAGAATATGTACATAATAGCTGAAACAAACAAACAAACAAACCACAAAAAAAATACAGTTTTCTTTCTCATTCATGTTAGCAGGAAAGTACAAGTAGTCCTCAACGTATGACCCCAACTGAGCCCAATATTTCTGCTGCTAAGCAAGACATTTGTTAAGTGAGTTTTGGCCCATTTTATGACCTTTATTGCCACATTTGTTAAGTGAACCACTTCAGTTGTTTAGTAACACAGTTGTTCAGTGAATCCGACTTCCCAATTGACTTTGCTTGTCAGAAGGTCACAAAAGGTTATCACATGACCCTGAGACACTGCTAGTTGCCAAGCATCTGAATTTTGATCATGTGGCCATAGGAATTCTGCAACGGTCATAAGTGTGAAAAAAAGTCATAAGTAACTTTTTTCAGTGTCGTTCTAATTTTGAATGGTCATTAAATGAATGGTTGTAAGTCAAGGACTATTTGTACTTGTAGTTGTATAGACATTTTAAAACTATTCTGAAAAAAAGTTGAACATTTATATCTATTTCCATTTCCTATCTTTCATAATATATAAAAACTTCCTTTACATCATACTCTCATACTATTGTAAATGTTCCAAGAGCCAGGTTTAAATGCAAATCATCCTGCTTTTACTCTTTGGCCCGCAAATTTCTCTAATGCACTCAAATGTAATTATCACAACGTGCATTGAGTTTTCAGTAGGGCACTGTACTTTCTTCCTACATTTTTCCTTCCTGAGAAAGCACTAATACTACTGCACTTTCATTTGTGCCACTGCAAAGTCTGGTGGGAAAAGACCTCCCAACTTTTCAGCTGATATAATTTGTAGAGGAATCCATTCCCATTTTACAAGTATGAACAATTTTGCTGCTTTGTTACCAAAAGGGCACAAAACTGAGACATAAGACAGATTTCAGAAGGAGACTGAAGACAGCCTTTTGTCTATCAGAATCAGAGTGTGATTCGCACAGAGCACAAGCACTTACAGTGGGTGGAGCTGTAGAAGTTGTTCAACAGATATCCAATACCAGAAAACCAAAAAGAAGTCATGTAAATGGGTAGGCAAGAAATTACAAATATTTTGGATTCAGAGGTCTTTCAGGCCTCCATCCTTCTTCTATTTGAAATAATTTTATATCAAAACATTAACAGAATTAAGACAATAACAGAGTTGGAAGGCACCTTGGAGTTCTTCTAGTCCAAGCTCCCACTCAAATAGGAGACCCAATACCATTTCAGACAAATGGTTGTCCAATCTCTTCTTAAAAATACCCAGTGTTGGAGCATCCGCAAATTATTCCTAGGCATAATTGTTCTCACTGTCAGGAAATTCCTCCTTAGTTCTAGGTTGGATCTTTCCTTGATTAGTTTCTATCCATTGCTTCCTGTTCTGCCTTCAGCTGCTTTGGAGAATAGGTTGACCCCCTCTTCTTTGTGGCAACCCCTTAGATATTGGAACACTGCTATCAGAATAGAGCTGGAAGGGACCTTGGAGGTCTTTCTAGTCCATCCCCCTCTCAAGCAGGAGATTGTATACCATTTCAGACAAGTGACTGTCCAGTCTCTTCTAAAAAAAGCCTCCTGTGATGAAGCATCCACAATGTCTGAAGCCAAGCTGTTTCACTGGTTAATTGTCCTCACTGTTAGGAAGTTTCTCCTCAATTCCAGGTTGCTTCTCTCCTTTCCATCCATTGTTTCTTGTCCTCTGGTCCTTTGGAAAATAAGTTGACCCTCCCCTCTTCTTTGTGGCAGCCCCTTAAATCCAGGAATACCACTATCATGTAACTCCTAGTCCTTCTCTTCTCCAGACTAATCATACCCAATCTTGCAACCATTCTTCATATGTTTTAGTCTCCAGGCCTTTAATCATTTTAATCTTTAAACTTTAATATTTAAACTTTAATCATGTTCTTCTTTGCACTTTTACCAAAGTCTCAACATGTTTTTTGTAATGTAGTGACCAAAACTGGATGCAGTATTCCAGATGTGGCCTTACCAAGGCTTTATAAAGTGGTACTAATACTTATCTTGATCTAGATTCTAGGCCTATGTTTATACAACTCAGGACTGTATTAACGTTTTTGGCTGCTGGCTTGTATTTAAGTGATTGTCTATTAGGACTCTAAAGTCCCTCTCACAGTTACTGTTTTTGAGCCAGGCTTTGCCTAATCTGTACTTGTTTTTTCTGCCCAGGTGTAACTTTTTTTCTGCCCAGGTGTAACTAGCAAAAACTTTGCTTTTCTCCTATTAAAATTTCATATTGTTGGATAGGGCCCATTGTTCAAGTCTGTCAAGATCTTTTTGGATCCTGAGCTTGTCTTCTGGGGTGTTGGTTATTCCTGCCAGCTTAATGTCATCTGCAAATTTGATGAGTTCCCCTTCTATTCCCTCATCTGAGTCATTTATGAAGATATTGAAGAGTACTGGGTCTAAGACAGAACCTTGTGATACCCTACTGCTTACTTCCCTGCATGTGGATGTGCTACCATTAAAAACTACTCTTTGAGTACGGTTTGTCAGCCAGTTATGCCCTAGTAACTGTATCATGTCACATTCTAGTGTTCTTTTCAAAAAATGTGCAAATTTTTTTTCCAGTTGAGATTAGAATATGCAACTGATCAGCATTTTGTTTGGGAAATGTATACAATGTAGACTCATGTCAAAACTGCTAATGACATTTTTTCATTACTCATATATACCAAATGGATTCAGAATGCAGTCAGTTTTGACTTCTTCTGAAAATCACCAGACTTCCTGTGGCTGTTCTACAAATCAGTCTTGTCAGATATGCAGTAGGTTATTCTCAAGTACAAACAGTCGCTGTTGGCCAGTCTGGGCTCCTAATCACTGATTATTCTGAAAGCATTCTCATTCCCTTGTGTACGTGATGCAATAAATCTGCTGAACACTTGATAGATTTAAGATTCACTAGTGGAATATCTGGAGCAGAAATCAAGCATGTTTTCTTCTCTTGGGACAATTATTACTGACATGAAAGTTGCTATTCTGCAACAAAGAAACTTGAAAGTGAGATTATAGAAACCAAACTGTGATATTGGAAATGCACATGTTTTGACTTATGCATTTGATCAGAGGAAAACAAAAATTGCTGGTGTAGATTAATAGAATTAATACATATAGTCCTAATTGAGCCCAAAATGTTTGTTGTTAAGTGAGACAGCTGTTAAGTGAGTTTTGCTCTATTTTATGACTCTTTTTGCTACAGTTATTAAATGAATCACTACAGTTGTTAAGTTAATAGCACAGATGTGAAATGCATTAGCTTCCCCATTGACTGTGCTTGTCAGAAGGTCGCAAAAGGTGATTACATGACCCCAAGATACTGCAACTGTCATAAATACATGCAAGTTGCCAAGCATCCAAATTTTGATCATGTGGCCCTATGAATGCTGCAATAGTTTGAAAAACAGTCATAAGTCACTTTTTCAGCACTGCTGTACCTTTGAATGGTCACTAAACAAATGATTGTAAGTTGAGGACTGTCTGTGGTATTAATTATTGTTGTGGTAAATGATTATCACATTTATTTTGAAAACATTTGATCCAACTGGTTCATTTCTGATTGCTGCTCCCCTCAAAATGCAGCATTCTTGATCTGCAAATAAAATATATAAAATTAAAGCTATGGAGAAAGAAATGGAGATGGAAATGTTGATGGCGAAGGAAATGGAAGATGGAAACAGAGCTATGGATGATAATGAATGTTTCATGTAACTGATGAAGTTGATGGTAGACCAAGAAAGCTTATATGTAATATATTTGCTGGTCCTTCAGATCTACAAAATATTCTTCATTCTATCTGAAGAATAACAGACAAAATGTGAAGAACTACAGAGTTACAATTTTGCCAGTCTTTGTCTAACAAAAACTTCAAATGTTCTGGCTCCTGGGACCAGTTTCTTTATTCATGTATGATTGAATACATTGGCAAATGACCCTTGCATTTTGCAGTCGGACCAACTTCCTAGCAGAACAGTTGATTAATTCTATGCAGGAAATAGGTTAAGAAGGCCATTGTTTACAAGACCAATCCAGATAACCTGCTTTTATTTTAATAGTTATTTTTCATTTCCAGTTGAGAACTCTGTCATAAAAGGGCTCCATAAATTATAGCTGTAGCTTGTCTCTTACTAACTACACTCTCTAGTGGTGAGATATCATCCATAAATCTTCTTGACATAAACTTCTATTGTTTCTGATTTTTAAAAAAAAGACACATACTGAGGTGTTCACTGGATTCGGTAAATGAGATTCTGTAAATAAAATAAAATAAAATGTTATTTAATAATGTGTCATGGTGGTGGAAAAAAAAGCAACTGATTTTGAATGTCTCTACCAACATTTGAATGGAAACTAATTTATCTTTTAACATTTGCATTGGTCTAATTGGGGATACAAAGTTTTCTGAAGATGTCCTTGTTTTTTTTTTTCAGTGGCATGCCAATATCATATTTCAAAGAGAAGATTGGGCCAGATAAATAAATGATTATTAGGATTTAAAATTAACACATTTTTAATAGAGATGGAAGATTGAAAGACAATAGGTTCATAGAAAAACTAAGTCTTTTAATAGAATTTTTATAGAATACTGGGATGACAATTTACAAAACTGAATTAACCCATGTAGGGTATTAAGGTTTATTTTAATTTTTATGAACAGTGAGGAGCAGAGGCAAGGCAACACTGCATTTTATATATTTTTCTATTTTTTAGCATATCATATGTTATTGTTTATAAAACATTTTAAAGAATTAAACAAGAAATCAAGATGGGAAAAAAGATCATCAAATTTTCAATTCCTTAGGAAAAGAAGAATACAATATAGTTATTGTCAGTGAGTTTTCTGCCGACAAATATTTGCATTTTATGAATTATGCCACAATAAAAAGATGTTAGCATTTTCATGGATGAAGTGTAACATTCTTGTATTTATGTTTATTACACAGGGCATCTATAGGCATCTTTCTGCTGATTGGCATGTTACTTAATTTCTTACATTTCAGTTGAAGTTCAAGAGAGAAGCCTCTTGAGCATCTCTTCTGATTTGCTTATCAGACCAGAAGGAATGAGCAACAAGAGAAGCTCCAGAGAAGTGAAGAGATACATAGTGGATTTTCTATAGCTGAGCTTGATTTTTGGTGCCAGCAACCATGCAATTTTCCCAACCGGATTGTGGAAACATTATGCAATTATTTTCCCCTCCTCCTCCTCCTCCTCCTCCTCCTCCTCCTCCTCCTCCTCCTCCTCCTCCTCCTCCTCCTCCTCCTCCTCCCTGGAAACAGACATAGAATTCCTAGGCATTCCCAACTATTAGACAAAGATAACTCTGATATTTAATAATTTAATTTAATTTATTTCTCCTCCTCCTCCTCCTCCTCCTCCTCCTCCTCCTCCTCCTCCTCCTCCTCCTCCTCCTCCTCCTCCTCCTCCAAGCATATTCCCGCAGGTGCAGGGTCCACTTTTCAGATCATTGAACGCCCTTTGCACAATCAGCTGCATCTCCAGGGCGCAGGCCCGCAGCTTGCATATCTTTGTTGATGGTGTCTTGCCATCTCTGTTTTGGATGCCTGCAGGGTTGCCGGCCATTAACTTCTAATTGGTAGGCAGTCTTGGCAATGGTGGAAGGTTCTGCTCTCTGGACATGTCCATAGCAGGAGAGCTAACCTTCTCTCTCTTCTCTTTATTTACTATTTTATTTATTGGTTTGTTAAATTTACTTGCTGCCCATCTTGATTTCTGTATGAGATCAACTAGAGTGGGCTAGATGCTGCATCTGCTGACAGCTGGCAGATAACCAGTAGAAAGGAAATGATAGATCCATAGGGAAGCCTCAGACAGTTTGCATTTCTATAAACTACACTTTTGTCAGTAAAAGTGAAGTAGCTTTTGCCCTTTTGATTTTAGTTCCCTCACGTGTGGCCCTTATGCTGCAAAAAAATTACTTCAGGTTGGTTTGAAAATTTGGATGGGCAGAAGGTTTTTCAGACAGATTAGTATTAATATAATATAACATAACATAACATAACATAACATAACATAACATAACATAACATAACATAACATAACATAACATAACATAACATAACATAACATAACATAATATAACAACAGAGTTGGAAGGGACCTTGGAGGCCTTCTAGTCCAACCCCCTGCCCAGGCAGGAAACCCTACACCATCTCAGACAGATGGTTATTTAGATGTGTGAATGTTATGACACTGTTAAAAAGCATGATTGTGAGAAAGTACAGTGGCTGGGTTCTATGTAATTTTATATCATAGTGTACCAGGTCACAAACCAATCAACTATATTATGTCTTAGACTCTTAGTGCCATGGGTGAATTCATTCATTGTTTTTTCTTTTTCTTTTCTTTTTGCTTAGATAAATGTTAACCGGGGGAGAAAGGAAAGGCTTATTGATTGATTGAGTGAGTGAGTGATTGCCAAAAATCAGGTGCTCTAAGCAAGAATGTCAAATTCTACATTTAGAAATAATCAGGCAAACATATAAATAAAGGGAGAACGGTTCTAGCAGCATTTATACCTTATTGCTGAGTCCATATTTCCCACAATTATTTCATTGTGTTGATTTTATAGCTGTGGGTTTTGTCTCTTCAGACTTTATTCTTATTGTAATATTTGTGCAATTAATGAAACTTTGTTATCTTTAAAAAAACCAAATTGTAAATGGAAACAAAATTAATATTTTGCAGAGTATTATGTCTTGGCTTACAACACCCATAGAAATACTTTCGCAGCTGCCTGACTGGAATGCATACTATCAGAAAGCGTGAAGATTACACACTCTGTGGATCAAAGCTATTTTTCATAGTCTTCATCTCTTTTCTAGAAAAGATGTTCACAGATGTTCCTGGGAAATTGTTTGGGAAGATTGGAGCTTTTTCTTAGTTCATCTTTAGTGGGGAAAATACATCCTAGGCAAAATGGATTTTTTCAGTAAATTTCCAATTTTTAAAAAATAAAAATCAGGAGCTAATTTTCCTTCTGGAGTTTTAATTTTATGAATCTACATCAGTTCATGTTGATCTTAGCTACTTGGTTTTGGTTTTTGCAGTAGCAAAGGCTCCTCTTGTATATATGAAAGCACCAGAAAAGAAGCAGCCATGCAGGATTTGCTTTCTGTGCAGAATGATTTCCAGAGCTTGGGGTATGAACTTAATAGCATAGGTTGTAGGCTTAACTTTTCAGAGGTTTTACCAGTACATAAGGAACAAAAAGGTAAAGGCCAGCATGTAGTGGAGTTTAATGTGTTGCTAAAGGAGTGGTGTAAAAGGGAAGGCTTTGGTTTTATTAGTCATGATGTCTGCAACTGGTCCAATGAAAAATTGTACAAAAGAGATGGATTGCATCCATCAAAGAAAGGGACTGAGTTACTTAGCAATACATTCACAGATTTTCTGGATAAACATTTAAACTGAACAGTGGGGACAGAAAATTAACTGATACAGAAAATTTCTGTCCCCAGCAATTGAAAACTAAAAGGGTTATCAGTGCATGTAACATAGATGTCTGTATGGGTAAGACTATCAGCCCTGCTATCAAGCAAAACCAAGCATTTAACAGTGAGTGCCATACCATGTGCACTAAACCAACAGGTGGCAAGAAAGTAGGGGCAGTCAACACAGGTTATGTAGACAGTAAACACAAGGTCAATCCAAATGGACTCAAATGTCTATACACCAATGCACAGAGTATGAGGAATAAACAGGGTAAATTAGAAATTCAAGTAAATGAGGGCAGATATGATATTGTTGCCATTACAGAAACTTGATGGGATGAAACTGACAAATGGAACATACAGCTAGAGGGATATAAATTATTTAAAAGAAATAGACCAAATAAAAGAGGAGGTGGAGTTGCACTATATATAAGAAATAACTACATCTCTACAGAAATAGAGCACAACAATGATGAAAATCATCTTGAATGTATTTGGGTCAATATAAAAGGGGTGAAAAACAATATTGCCATAGGTCTATACTATAGGCCACCCAACCAAACAGAGGAAGTAGATGAACTTTTTGCTAGTCAGCTAACTAAGGTATGTAGGAAGCACATCACAGTAGTAATGGGGGATTTTAACTACCCTGACATCAACTGGGAAACAAACTCTGCACCAAGTGGAAGATCCAACAGGTTCCTAACAAACCTAGCAGACAACTTTGTTTCCCAAAAAATAGAGAAGGCGACAAGGGGATCAGCCATACTGGACTTAATTCTCACTAACAGAGATGAAATGATAGAAGGTGTTGAAGCTACAGGAACCTTGGAGGCAAGTGACCACGCAATATTGGAATTCGACATTAAGCAAACACAAGTAGTAGAACAAAGTCAAACTAGAGTCTTGGACTTTAAGAGAGCTAATTTCAATAAACTTAGAGAGAGCTTGAGAAGGATTCAATGGATGAGAATCCTCAGGGGGAAAACAACTCAAGAAGCTTGGGAAATTTTGAAAAGTGAGATTATAAAAGCACAGTCTAACACAATACCAATGAAGAAGAAAAATAGATCTCAAAAGAAACCAGCATGGATGCATAAAGAACTATCTGACAAATTGAAAGACAAAAGGACAAATATAAAAAGTGGAAAGAGGGCAAATAACTAAGGCAGAATATCAGCAAATACCCGAGCCTGTAAAGATGAAGTGAGGAAAGCTAAGGCTCACAATGAACAAAGGCTAGCGACAAAAGTAAAAATAACAAAAAGCTTCTTCCAACATGTTAAAAACAAGAAAAAGTCAAGGAAACAATTGGCCCATTGCTGGGAGAAAGTGGCAAGAAGATGACAAGCAACAGGAGAAAGCAGATCTACTTAACTCATATTTTGCATCTGTCTTTACACAAAAGGAAAAACAATCCAACCTATCAAAAACAGCACTACAAAAACAGATTAGAAACACAAGTTAAAATAGGGAAGAAAATGGTAAGTGAACACCTGTCTACCCTAGACGAGTTCAAATCACCAGGACCGGATGGATTACACCCCAAGGTTCTGAAGGAACTGGCAGACGTGATCTCAGAACCACTGAACTATATCTTTCAAAGATCCTGGAGCACAGGGAGCTGCCAGAGGACTGGAAAAGAGCTGATGTAGTTCCCATCTTCAAAAAGGAAAAAACAGATCCAGGAAACTACAGACCTATCAGCCTGACCTCAATACCGGGGAAGATTCTGGAAAAGATAATCAAGCAACGAATCACCGAACACCTAGAAGCAAACAAAGTAATAACCAAAAGCCAACATGGGTTTGTCAAAAACAGATCATGCCAGACTAATCTTATCGCATTCTTTGACAAAATGACAAAATTAGTAGACCAGAGGAATGCTGTCGATATAATTTACTTGGACTTCAGTAAAGCATTTGATAAAGTAGACCATAACCTACTACTAGATAAAGTAGAAAAATGTGGGTTAGACAGCATCACCACCAGATGGATTCGTAACTGGCTGACCAACCACACTCAACATGTAGTCCTCAACGGAATTACATCCACATGGAGGGAAGTATGCAGTGGAGTACCTCAAGGCTCTGTTTTAGGCCCAGTACTCTTCAACATCTTCATCAGTGACTTGGATGAGGGGATAGATGGGGAACTCATCAAATTTGCAGATGACACCAAGCTGGCAGGAATAGCCAACACTCCAGAAGATAGGCTCAAGTTACAGAAAGATCTTGACAGACTTGAACATTGGGCGCTATCTAACAAAATGAAATTCAACAGTGAAAAAAGTAAGGTTCTACATTTAGGCAAAAAAACAAAATGCACCGGTACCGTATATGTGGCACCTTGCTCAATAGTAGTACCTGTGAGAGGGATCTTGGAGTCCTAGTGGATAACCATTTAGATATGAGCCAGCAGTGTGCAGCAGCTGCTAAAAAAGCCAACACAGTTCTGGGCTGCATAAACAGAGGGATAGAATCAAGATCACATGAAGTGTTAGTGCCACTTTATAATGCCTTGGTAAGGCCACACTTGGAATATTGCATCCAGTTTTGGTCGCCACGATGTAAAAAAGATGTTGAGACTCTAGAAAGAGTGCAGAGAAGAGCAACAAAGATGATTAGGGGACTGGAGGCTAAAACATGTGAAGAACGGTTGCAGGAACTGGGTATGTCTAGTTTAATAAAAAGAAGGAATAGGGAGACATGTTAGCAGTGTTCCAATATCTCAGGGGTTGACACAAAGAAGAGGGAGTCGGGCTGTTTTCCAAAGCACTTGAGGGTAGAACAAGAAGCAATGGGTGGAAACTGATCAAAGAAAGAAGCAACTTAGAACTAAGGAGAAATTTCCTGACAGTTAGAACAATTAATAAGTGGAACGACTTGCCTGCAGAAGTTGTGAATGCTCCAACACTGGAATTTTTTAAGAAAATGTTGGATAACCATCTGACTGAGATGGTGTAGGGTTTCCTGCCTGGGCAGGGGGTTGGACTAGAAGGCCTCCAAGGTCCCTTCCAACTCTGTTGTTATATATTATATATTTTAGAAACATGCCTGAAAGAAATGAATGATTTCAAAATGCAAAAAATCATAGTTGGTTAAAGTGTACAACAGAACTGATTTTCAGTGAAAGACAGCAGGAGTACCAGTAAGTTTCTTTATGCCACAGTTAAAGATGCAAATGTGTGACTATTTTATTGGAAAAGTGAGGGTATTTTAAATTCAGGTAATCCTCAAGTTACAAATGTAATGGAACCTGCCCATTCTATTCATAACCCAAGGATTCGTAGGAATATATATTGTATTTTGTACACAATCCCTCCTTTTGCCCACACATTCACTAATCAGATGCATGGCTTGTTAAATGCACATGAGGTATTTCAGGGTGGGAAAGGCCGGGGGGTGGGTAGTGATGGAACAGACCACCTGCTTAACAACATCCAAAGCCTCCCTGACCCACTGAAATACCTCATGCTCCCCACAATTGTTTCCTCCCCACCCAACCTGCTGTGCCAGTGTTATGTATTCATGTATGTACCTTTAAATATTTGGGCGGGAAATCAGCACGTTGCTGATTGGACGAAACCGCCAGTAGAACTGTATAAAAGGAGAGGTTTTCCCCCAGCCTGTTGCTGGGTTCACCCTATATTAAAGAGCTGTTGTCACTACCCTGGTCTCCAGCCTCGTTACTTCCAGAACTTAACACTGGCGACGAAGGTGGGATCTCGAGGCTGAGGAGAACCAGAACCGAGCTGAAGCACGATAGACCCGAACCCAGCAAACACAGGGCAGAAAAGCGGAGATGGCCAGTTACACTCCGCCCGCACCGTTTGACCCGGCTAGAGAGAAATGGGGAACGTATATGACCCGTTTCGAAAGCTTTCTAGAAGCCAACGAACTGCAAGGAGTTCCAGATAACCGCAAAAGGGCTTATTTCTTAAGCCACTGTGGTCCGGAGGTCATAGACATCGCGGAAGCCCTGGCAGAGCCAACGCCGATACAATCGGTATCGTGGCCAACTCTGCAGACCTTACTAAAAAACCATTTCGCGCCAACGCCGTCCAAATACGTGCGGCGGTTTGAATTCGGAGAGCGAAGACAGATGGAGGGCGAATCCATCGGTGACTACATGGCCGCCCTAAGGAAAGCGTCCAAGGACTGCGGATACCGCGACCTAGATGAGGTGCTCCTCGAGCAACTCATCCGAGGGGTCAGAGACATCCGTTTGAGGCGACGGCTGCTAGCAAAGAGCAACCTAACGCTGGCCAACGCTCTGGACGAAGCCAGAGCACATGAAATGTCCACCCAAGCGGCGGAGACACTGCAAAAGCCTCTCCACCAAAGGCGAGCACAAAGCCAACTCCAGTGCACCAGGAGGAGGTTCAGACCGAATCCGACGGTGAAGATGAGGAAGGGTCTGCCGAACCGAGAAAGCGACAAAGAGGACCGAGGCGAATGCGGAAGCTGCGGAGGTCAACACCAGCGCCAACGCTGCAAGTTTAAGGACGCAACATGTCGGCGGTGCGGAAAGAAAGGGCACCTAGCTCAAGTTTGTCGAGCGCCCAACCTTCCGCCGAAAATTTAAATCGGCCAATCAGTGCGCGGAATCGGCAAGGCGACCCGCGATTGGCTCAAACAAGAAAGGCGCGAATTCGAACCAAACGACTGTAGTCATAGGCCGCGCCTCAACCCGAGTGGAGAAGAAGATCTTCACCAAACCTAAAATAGAGGAGTAAGGTGCCGACTGAAGTGGACACTGGGTCAGCGACCACCATCATGTCGTGGGACACTTTGGCGAAGTCACTGCCATCAGTCGCGAAGCGCCACCTGCAAACTCAACGGCTACGGGTCCACGACTACCAGGGGAATCGAATCCCTGTTCGAGGGACCACCTCTGTCCGCGTCGAGTACGGACCTCACAAGAAGACCCTGCCCATCACGATCGTCGAGGGGACTCTGCCTAGTTTGTTAGGACTAGACTGGTTTCGTGCACTGGGCATGGGAGTGACTGGCATCTACAGAAGTGACTGTAACCTGAAAGACATTCTCTTGAACGAGTTCGAAGATGTCTTCAAGGACTGCCTGGGCAAGTACAAGGGGACCCCTATTTCCTTCAACTTAGACCCCCAGGTAGCTCCCATTAGGCTAAAGGCGAGGAGAGTCCCTTTTGCCCTTAAGCCAAAAATTGACAAGGAGCTAGATAAGCTCATAAATCAGGGAATTTTGGTACCAGTCGATCACGCAAAGTGGGAGACGCCAATCGTCACCCCAATAAAACCAGATGGGTCAATTAGAATTTGCGCTGACTACAAGGCGACGCTAAACAAAGCCTTACAGAAAAGCGCTTACCCGGTTCCCGTGGTACAACATTTGCTGCACTCTTTGGGGCAAGGGCAGGTCTTTGCAAAGTTAGACTTGGCCCAAGCCTACCAACAACTGCCCGTAGGCGCCAAAACAGCCGAAGCCCAAACGATTGTAACTCACAGGGGCGCATTCAAGTGTACCCGATTACAATTTGGGGTGAGTGTGGCACCGGGGTTGTTCCAAAACTTAATGGAACGACTTCTGCAAGGGCTCCCAGGGGTAGTTCCCTACTTCGATGATGTTTTGATATCAGCGGAAAACGTAGAGGAATTGGGGGAGCGGTTGAGAAAGGTTCTGGGCATTTTCCGGGCAGCCGGACTAAAGGTTAAAGTAAACAAATGCCAGATAGGGGTCGAATCCGTCGAATTCTTGGGCTACCGGATAGACAAGAAAGGAATTCACCCCACTGAGAGCAAGGTCAAGGCAATCAGAAAGGCTCCAGCGCCCAAAAACAAAACAGAGCTACAGGCATTCCTGGGGCTAGTGAATTTTTACGCGGTTTTTTTAAAAAACAAAGCGACCGTTGCTGAACCGCTGCATAAGCTTTTAGGGAAAAATACTGTTTGGTCTTGGGGAAAGTCGGAAAATAGGGCTTTCGAAGCAGTAAAAAACCTGCTCTCGAGTGATAGCCTGCTCATCCAATATCATAACTCATTGCCCCTAGTGCTGGTTTGCGATGCCTCCCCTTACGGGGTGGGGGCTGTACTCAGCCATAGACTTCCAAACGGCACAGAAGCCCCTATAGCCTTTTACTCTAGAACGATGTCCTCCCCAGAGAGGAACTACAGCCAATTAGATAAGGAAGCGCTAGCAATTGTGTCAGGGGTGAAAAAATTCCACGAATATGTTTTTGGGCGGGATTTTGAAATTGTGACTGACCACAGACCGCTGCTAGGGATATTGGCTGGCGACCGCCCAACGCCTGTGGCACTTTCGCCACGTTTGACTCGATGGACTATTTTCTTAGCCGCTTATTCTTACAAGCTGCAGCATCGACCAGGAAAAGAAGTGGGGCATGCGGACGCGTTAAGCAGATGCCCACTACCAGGGGCCATCGAAGACCCCACGCCGGGGACGCCCATCCTGCTTATTGACTCTTTGGACTCTGGCCCAGTCACATCTAAGGAAGTGGCTCGGGCATCATACCGGGACATTATGTTAAGGACTGTACTCGGTTGGGTACAAAGAGGGTGTCATTGCGCCGGCGAACGGTTTAAGGAATTTGTTAAAAAACGTGATGAGCTCTCGGCTCAAGGGGGGTGCCTGTTATGGGGTGATCGTGTGGTAATCCCGGATAAATTAAGGGGAAAGGTACTGGACCTCCTCCACGAGGGTCACCCGGGGATCGTCAGGATGAAGGGGCTAGCGAGAAGCTATGTATGGTGGCCACTCATGGATTCAGAGATTGCTGAGAGGGTAGGGAAATGCCAGGCTTGCCAAGAGTCCAGACCCCTACCCCCAACGGCCCCAGTCAGGGAATGGGAAAAACCCCAAGGGCCCTGGTCAAGAATCCACATTGATTTTGCTGGCCCTTTCCATGGCCAAACTTTCCTAGTGGTTGTCGACGCATTCTCTAAATGGTTGGAGATCATACTCATGAAATCCACCACGGCCGAGGCAGTAATCGCAGCCCTGCGCCACCTATTCGCAACCCACGGGTTGCCTGACACTCTGGTGTCCGACAACGGCCCGCAATTCACGGCAGCCCAGTTCGAAGAATACTTGGCAGAAGAGGGCATCCGACATGCCCTCTCTGCGCCTTTCCACCCTGCGTCGAATGGCCTTGCAGAGCGTTCCGTCCGGAGCGCTAAGGAGGCATTGTCCAGGCTCAAGCCAGGTGACTGGCAAACAAAAATAGACTTATTTCTGGCCGTTCAGCACAGAACCCCAAGCACCGCTACAGGCAGAAGCCCAGCCGAATTATTAATGGGACGGAAACTCCGGTGCCCACTTGACCGTTTGAATCCCCATTACACACCAGAGGGTTACAAGGGGGAAATAGACAAAACAAGGGAATTGGGCATAGGCGACCGAGTGTGGGCCCGCAACTATGGGGACGGCCCTAGTTGGCTCGCAGGGCAAATCATAAAAGCAACCGGTCCAAAGTCATACTTGGTCGAATTACAAGACAACCGAGTATGGAGGCGCCACATAGATCAGATAAGGAGACGATTAACTGAACAACCCGAGCCAAACGAAACAAATCATGACCGCTCCTTATTTGAACCCACAGCTGACCATGACCCGGGGGAGGCGCAAGACTTAGCTGAGGTCCCGGAGGTCCAGCGACGCCATCAGGTTCCCGAGGAAAACGACAGGGAAAATTACAAAAGTAATCCGAGGCCGGATGGCCAAGAAAAAGAGTCTGCAAGTAATCCAGGGCCCGATGGCCCAGAGAAAGAGCTGGGAGGAGAAAACAGACCCTCCGAACAGCTCAAAACACCACCCAGGACTGAACCGCGCAGGTCTGAAAGAATTAGGAGACGCCCAGGTTATTTGCGTGACTACGTCGAAAAATAACATGTAAATAATATGTAAATAGAGGCAAAGTGTTTTCTGGGAGGGGAGGAGTGTTATGTATTCATGTATGTACCTTTAAATATTTGGGCGGGAAATCAGCACGTTGCTGATTGGACGAAACCGCCAGTAGAACTGTATAAAAGGAGAGGTTTTCCCCCAGCCTGTTGCTGGGTTCACCCTATATTAAAGAGCTGTTGTCACTACCCTGGTCTCCAGCCTCGTTACTTCCAGAACTTAACAGCCAGGTTACTTACCATGTGAAGATCTAGCAAGCTGTCTCTTCTTCAGCCTCTCAGCCATGCATGCACCTCCAATGCTCCCTTTAGGCCTCTGCAGGGATCAGCTGGCATTTTTCTGACCAAAACGGAGCTCTGCTTAGGCCTGTGCAGGCCTCAACAAGCCTATTACAGGCCAAAATGGAGGTTCGGAGGGGTGTGCCCGCCCCTCCAAACCTCCATTTTGGCTGGAAAAATGCAGGACAAATGTTGCAGAGCCTATGCAGTTGTTCATAAGGGTGAATAACTGCCATGGTGCTGCAAGATTCATAGTTTCAGGACTTGTTCATAAATACTAGTGGGCTACATATATATAATTTTATATGCATTCTATCTAATTTTTGACAAATGAATACATATAGTTCAGCATCCGACCAGTGACCAAATGTAGATAATATTTGAGTTTATTGCTTTCATCCTCCCAAACGAGATATGCACAATGGTGGGCTATATTAAAACACATTAAAATGAAAAATCATCATTTGCAAAAAAAGAAGAAGTGTACAATACCAGTAAAAAGGCACACAAAGTTCATATTAGGAACCCTACACATGGCAAGATCAATGTGTGCTCATATTGACATGTTGTCCAAATTTTTGAAATCAACCAGAATGAGATAAAAAGAAAGCAATGGAGGAATGGCTTTCTATTTTTCTTGGTTTCATAAATGAAGGCTATCTTGGTTCTTTGAAATCTTGCTTCTTTGAAATTCTTGCCAAGCTACTTCCCTGTTCTTTTTCCACTTTGTAAATCCCTCCAAGATGGAGTGGCTGTGGATGCCGGCACCCCAGTACAGGTGCGCAACTTGGGTGTCCTCCTGGATGGGTGGCTGTTGTTTGATGATCATTTGGCGGCCGTCTCCAGGAGGGCCTTTTACCAAGTATGCTTGGTCTGCCAGTTGCGCCCCTTCCTTGACCGGGATGCCTTATGCACGGTCACTCACGCTCTTGTCACTTCTTGTTTGGATTATTGCAATGCTCTCTACATGGGGCTGCCCTTGAAGTGCACCCGGAGGCTTCAGCTAGTTCAGAATGCAGCTGCACGGGTAATAGTGGGAGCCACTCGTTGCTCCCATGTAACACCACTGCTCCGCAGTCTGCACTGGCTTCCTGTGGTCTTTCGGGTGCGCTTTAAGATTTTGGTTACCACCTTTAAAGCGCTCCATGGCTTAGGGCCCGGGTACTTACGGGACTGCCTGCTGTTACCTTATGCCTCCCACTGACCCGTACATTCTCACAGAGAGGGCCTTCTCAGGGTGCCGTCAGCCAAACAATGTCGGCTGGCGGCCCCCAGGGGTAGGGCCTTCTCTGTTGGAGCTCCTACTCTTTGGAACGAACTTCCCCCTGGTTTACGCCAATTGCCTGATCTTTGGACCTTTCGCCATGAGCTGAAAACGCATTTATTTATTCAAGCGGGACTGGCTTAAAAGTCTTATTAAATTTTAATTGGGGTTATTTATGAATTTTAGGGTTTTAAATTGTTTTAAATTTCGGCCATTTATGTAATATGCTTGGTTTTAAGTTTCTGTTTTAATGTGTATATTGTGGGGGTTTTATTATTTGGCTGTACACTGCCCTGAGTCCTTCGGGAGAAGGGCGGTATAAAAATCTAATAAAATAAATAAATAATAAATAAATAAATAAATAAAAGACATGGAAACAATCTTGCTCTGATCTAATTGGATGTTGCTGAATAGCCAGCAACAGTTGCTGAATGACTGCTGGCTGCCCGAAATTTGGCAGTTCAAATCTCACCAAGCTCAAATTGACTCAGCCTTCTATCTGCCCGAGGTCTGTAAAATGAGGACCCAGATTCTTGAGGGCAATATGCTGACTCTGTAAACCACTTAGAGAGGGCTGTAAAAGTACTGTGAAGTGGCATACGAGTCTGCTATTGCTATTGTTTTTCTTGAAAACTTCCAGCGATGGAGCATCCACACTCCAGGAGGCAAGCTGATCTACTGAGTAATCATTCTCACTGTCAAGAAATTCCTCCTTATTTTATCAGAGAATGTAGATTGAATAGCTGTAAGATGATGAAAGGTTGTAAGCAGAGGCAACTGAAAGCTGATGCAAGGGGAATGAGGCAGCAGGGTTGCTGCCATTTTAAGAAGCTGGGTAAAAAGCTGCCTATATAAGGGAAGCCATTAGAGAGTATTTCCCTTCTCATGTTCTCTCTCATCATGTATCTCTGTGTATATTGTTCTCTGTGTGTCAGTAGCTGTATGATAAAGTATTTACCACGTATAAGTCTGTATATATTTAGCTGTATATAACCACTGTTAATTATCTAAAGGCACTGTGTGCTGTGGGTTTAGTTCCTGGGTTTATCTCATAATACTAGTTATGCTGCCTAAACAGGTTATGGGCCCAGTCCAGAGAGAAGGCCAGAGTAACTGGAGAGCCTAGTGAAAAAAGAATCCCAGTGTGAGTTTGCACCAGAGTAAGTGGTTTAAATCATGGTTAGCAGGCAGCATGGCCTCTGTTGGTGTAATGGGAGGAGGTTTCCTGGTGTCTCAGCTGAATAAGACTAATAACCTCTCCTGGAATGTGAAGATGGAGATGCAGAGGGAGGAGTTGTGGACGATTGTTACTAATCCACCAGCAGTCCTGGATGATGAGGATCAGAGGAAAAATGAAAAGGCGTTAGCCAGCATAATCCTTGCCTTGGAGGATAGTCAGCTAATACACGTGAGGGGTCTCCAGTCTGCAAAAGAGTGTTGTGAGGTGTTGCGCAGCATGTATGTGTGAGAGACTATGGACAGTAAAGTATTGCTGACTAGGAGGCTGTATAAGGCACAACTGAAGCCAGGAGAGCGTATGTCCAACCATTTGCAGAACATGAGACGGACATTCCTCAAGCTGGAAGAAAGGGGAATGACATATATGGTCTCCAACCACCTTTCTGTCTTAGTATGGCTTCCAAAGCTGGCATACGGAGGCACACAAAGTGTATGTAGTGCTTGGTTCCTTGGATAGTTCATGGGACATTCTTGTGAACAGTCTTGAATCCATGCAAGAACAGGACTTAATGATAGTGTATTTGATTGGTCGGTTGTTGGAGGAGGAGCAGAAATGGCTGGAGAGGAGAACACAAAAGAGAGGACAGAGTGTTCAACACGAACCAGCATCTGCAACAGTCCAGGATGCTAGCAGAGCATCTGAAAGAGTTAACTTTGCAAAGAGGTGCTCCACGTGTGGTTCTACTGAACATCTCCAGAGATGCTGTCCTGAGAGGAGGAACAGAGGAGCAGTGAAACAAGGGAGCAGAATTAATCAGCGAGCGTGGAGTGGTTCTCCAGCGTCATTTTCCCTGGCAGCGTCAATGACTGAACACAACAGGATTATGTGGTTGTTGGACAGTGGGGCAAGCCAACATATTGTTAATAATCCACATGTGATTTCTAGTTTGAAACCAGCAAGGAAAACATGGGTTAGTCTGGCTGATGGACAGAAAGCTGCTGTAAAAGGGGAAGGTAATGTGTATGTACCAGAAATAGATGCCACATTATACAATGTGTTATATGTACCTGCTTTAGAGCATAATTTATTAAGTATATCCATGTTAGACAGGCAGGGGTATGAAATAATATTTGCTGGGGGATTTTATACAATTAAGAAGAATGGACAGGTATGTGCACAAAGTGTTTAAAAAGATGGTCTGTAGGTTCTGGAAATGCAAGAACACAATTGTGCACGTGTACTTAGAAATCTTTCTACACATGACAACTGTATACACTTGTTACATAGAAGATTAGGGGATGCAAGTTTTAATATGTTGAGGAAAATGCCAGATACAGCTGGAGGACTGAAATTAAACAAATGTAATACATATTTGGATTGTTCTGTATGTAAAGAATCAAAAGCTAATATGTATCCTACAAGTAAGAAAAACCCAAGGCAAGCAAACAGAGGTATACCTAGGAGATCTGAAGGGTATAATAAAGGTTTACTTCCTGAGAGGTTCAAAGCTGATGTGGTCAGAGCAGGTGGTATTCATAATGAACTCTGTAAATACCAAGAGATAGGATCATGGTTAGTACCTAAGGAACAACGAGATAAATGAAGGAAGCCGAAGATAAAGAGAATGATAGGCAGGCAGATAAACCACAGTGAGGAAACTGAGCTAGGGGAAAGAGAAAGTATCCAGCCAAGGGATAGTCAGGATGTAATGAAGATTAATGAAACAGAGTGTACAGAGTCAGTAGATAATGACCGTAGGAGTAGGTCCAGCTATAGTAGTAATGGCGAGTGTAGTCAGTGGTGGGATTCAGCCAGTTCGCACCACTTCGGGAGAACCGGTTGTTAACTTTCTGAGCAGTTTGGTGAACTGGTTGTTGGAAGAAATCATTAGGGCAGAGAACCAGTTGTTAAATTATTTGAATCCCACCACTGAGTGTAGTCCATAATGGAAACAGAGAGCAGCGTAAATATGTTAAAGCATTCAGCTGTATAGCTTTAAATGGGAGGAGTGTCAGAGAATGTGGATTTAATAGCTGTAAGCTGATGAAAGGTTATAAGTGGAGGCAACTAGAAGCTGATGCAAGGGGAATGAGGCAGCAGGGTTACTGCCACTTTAAGAAGTTGGGTAAGAAGCTGTCTATATAAAGGAAGCCATTAGAAGGTATTTTCCTTCTCATGTTCTCTCTCCTCATGTATCTCATTGTTCTCTGTGTGTCAGTAGCTGTATGATAAGGTATTTACCACATATAAGTCTGTATATATTTAGCTGTATATAACCATTGTTAATTATCTAAAGGCATTGTGTGCTGCGTTTTGCTCCTGGGTTTATCTCATAATACTAGTTACACTGCCTAAACTCTGACATATTTCTAGGTTGGATTTCCCTCTGATGAGCTTCCACTCATTGCTTCTTGTAATAAAAAAACATTTTCTAAGCAGTGAATCTCAATACTTAGGAATAAGATATTGCAAATAGCTGTGATCAATATTGATGTGACCATTCTTTTTTTTAAAAAAGGATTTTAGTGTCAAAAAAAAAAAAGGCAACGATGTCAACTTACCCTAGCTTTATGTAACTTTACTTTAATAACTGATGGGAAATGGGGCCATTTTCCCCCTTCTTTTCTTTTAGAGTCTTGCTTGATTGCATTCCAACAAAATAAGTGCAAGTCAGCCAAATGCCATAAAACCCAAATCCTGCTGTGTTGTGGATTTTTATTCATGAATGTACAAGGTGTTGTTGGTGCTGAAATCTTCAGGCATTTTTTGTATAACAAAGATGTGAAGAGCATCTTAAAATGGTCAAGCATCCCTGTTATGGACAACTGCATGAATCCCTTTGGGGTGAGCCACAATGTCTGGAGAAATATAGTTCTATCATTTCTATAGTCAGAAAAAAATAGATTAATTGGATGAACAACCCACATGGCAAAATAGCTTCACTCAGCAAAGCCTTTTAAAATCTCCTAGAACTTTATTTCCACTGGCTTGGAATCTGTAAAAGTACTCCATCCTCGCAGCCAGCTGAGTTATTTTATCTCACTTCCTCAAAGAAAACCTCAATTAATTTCTGAATTTAAGTCTAATAATATTTTTCTAAGAACTGGCCTTGATTACATATTTTATACTTGGCTCTAAACCAGTACAATTCGAGTGTAAGTGAAAAAGTGCTTGTTGGGTCAAATTTTAATCTGAGATATAGAAGAATTGTGGTTGCTAGTATTCAACTCTCTTTTGGTATACTGTGTGCATTAGAAATCTCTAAAGGAATAACTGATTTTTTTCCTCTTATTTATGAAAAGTCCAGAGCTGTTTCTCACCATCTATCTCTTTCTCTGTGTTCCCTTCTCCCTGCTACATTCTTAAGGATAACAACTTTCTATAATACAGATTTTCAATTCTCTTCATTTTTAACTGAAGTACAGTAGCTAAAGTAGTGAATTATGAATGTTTGTAGCCCTCATTTATTCATTTACAGTCAGAGAGCATTAAAACTGCCTACAAAATAAAAATAATTAAAAATACCTGGCATTGAATAAAATTTGATCCTAAATCAAAACAATTAAATGTAAAGCAGTAATAAGCAATAAGGTAATCCCCAATATTGGAAAATTGTCATTTTAGTTTTCTAAATAATGTTCATCTGATCTAGACTGGAATAAGTTAAGCCCATTGATTTCTGGTGGCAATTTCATTGAAACAGAACTCAATGACTTTCTTAGAAGTTTCAAAAAAAATGTGCACTACTAAAACCTCTGCAATCTCAGACTCAGGCTAAATCCTCCAACCAAACAAAGAATAATTCTCTACCTCTGTGCCATCTGATGGAAGAACAAATATTCCAACAACTTTTCATGGGAAGCTCTCTTGAAAATGACAAAATTAGTAGACCAGAGGAATGCTGTTGATATAATTTACTTGGACTTCAGTAAAGCATTTGATAAAGTAGACCATAACCTACTACTAGATAAAGTAGAAAAATGTGGGTTAGACAGCACCACCACCAGATGGATTCGTAACTGGTTGACCAACCGCACTCAACGTGTAGTCCTCAACGGAACTACATCCACATGGAGGGAAGTATGCAGTGGAGTACCCCAAGGCTCTGTTTTAGGCCCAGTACTCTTCAACATCTTCATCAATGACTTGGACGAGGGGATAGATGGAGAACTCATCAAATTTGCAGATGACACCAAGCTGGCAGGAATAGCCAACACTCCAGAAGATAGGCTCAAGTTACAGAAAGATCTTGACAGACTTGAACATTGGGCTATCTAACAAAATGAAATTCAACAGTGAAAAAAGTAAGGTTCTACATTTAGGCCAAAAAAACAAAATGCACCAGTACCGTATATGTGGTACCTTGCTCAATAGTAGTACCTGTGAGAGGGATCTTGGAGTCCTAGTGGATAACCATCTAGATATGAGCCAGCAGTGTGCAGCAGCTGTTAAAAAAGCCAACACAGTTCTGGGCTGCATAAACAGGGATAGAATCAAGATCACGTGAAGTGCTAGTACCACTTTATAATGCCTTGGTAAGGCCACACTTGGAATATTGCATCCAGTTTTGGTCGCCACGATGTAAAAAAGATGTTGAGACTCTAGAAAGAGTGCAGAGAAGAGCAACAAAGATGATTAGGGGACTGGAGGATA